>NC_067472.1:116150409-116285409 GCF_947179515.1 Apodemus sylvaticus
GTGTACATTTTTAAATATATTCTTATATCTCTTTTGTGTGTGTGTGTGTGTGTGTGCACATGTGATTGAAATACCTGCAGAGGTCATAAGGGAACATCAGATCCCCTGAAGCTCAAATTTTATGGTTGTGAGCCTAGCCTTTAACGGCTGAGCCATCTCTCCAGCCCCTTGGAGCTCAAATTATAGGCAGCTGTGAGTCACACAACACCCAATGCAACAGTGTTGGGAACTGAACTCTGGCCCTCTGGAAGAACAGCAAGTACTCTTTACCGCTGATCCATCTCTCCAGCCTCAAACATGTCTATTTTTAAAAGTAATCTATTTAAATAGATATGTTCTTGACTCCTCCTGAGAAGTCAGAAGCATGATGTAGTAGATTCCACAGTATGAGAATGAGAAGCATGAGGCCTAGAGTGGGAACCGGCAGGCCCAGCTCCTTGGTGGGACACTTGCCATACCGCACAGGAAGGATAAATGTCTGAAATCCCAATTACGGATAAAAGTAAGTTCTAATGTCATTTAATAGGCAACCTGGCGCTGTGCTGCACAAGGTTTATGAGGAATACAAAATATTTATGGTATGATTATATAATAATATATGGAAGGATATATATATATATATATATATATGTGTGTGTGTGTGTGTGTGTGTGTGTGTGTATGTGTGTGTGTGGACATATAAGGTTTATTGTATATTTGACAAGAATTTGTAAAATGCCTACATTACTCAACCACCAGCTTTTTGCATCAAAGGGCACCTGGACAGAGGTTTCTCACAAGATGACCTATTTTCAAGGATCATTTCAGAAACAGCAGGGATGCCTAGAACATGCTTTTAACTCCAGCACTTGGGAGGCTGAGGCGGGTGAATCTCTGTGAGTTTGGGGCCATCCTCTTCTAAGTAGTTCCAGGGAAGCCAGGGCTACATAGAGAAATACCGTCTCAAAACAAATAAAACAAAACAAAAACCAGTGGAGATGAAATTGGATCTAGATGCAAAAAAATATCTGCATTTTGAACCACTGATCCAAACTGTGTGGTGCTTGCCCATTATGATTTGCAGGACATTGGGAACGCTCTTTCCTTTTCATTCACACCTAATACCATTTTGAAAACAAAAGAATAATTGATAAAGTGTCTTGGTTAGGGTTACTACTTCTGTAAAGAAACACCATGACCAAAAGCAAGTTGAGGAGGAAAGGTTTATTCAGTTTACTCTTCCACATTGGAATCCATCAGTGAAGGAAGTCAGGACAGGAACTCAAGCAGGGCAGTAACCTGGAGGCAGGAACTGCAGAGGTCATGGAGAGGTGCTGCTTACTAACTTGTTTAGCCTGTTTTCTTACACAACCCAGGATTACGAGGCCTGGGATGGAACCACCTATAATGGACTGGGCCCTCCCAACTTGATCACTAATTAAGAAAGTGCCCTACAGCCGGATCTTATGGAGGCATTTCCTCCAATGAGACTCCTTCCTTCCAGATGATCCTAGCTTGTGCCAAGTTGACATTAAACAAGCCATACAAAACTTTTATGCACTGCAAATAAGGGTAGTAGGACCTAACATCAAATGAGGTAGTAAGTACCAAGAGGAACTGAAAAAAAGTATTTGATAATAATGGGCCAAAACATCAAGATTACTTAATATTCTTAGATTTGCCAGCATGGTCTCAAAATATCTAAAGTAATTAAACTTTTTTTTTTTTTTTAAAAAAAGCAAATCTTGCATTTTATCATAATGAAAAGAAGAAAACAAAGAGATACAAACATAAAGGTCTTACTACACTTCTCAGTAAATGGTAGACCAAGGCAGATAGCTCAGTCCATAAAATGCAGGTCTCAGTTTGATCCCCAGAACCAACCTTAAAAGGGTGGGCATGATGGGACATGACTGTAATCCTAGCACTGGGATAGAGGAGACAGGTGGAGCCCTGGAGCTCCCTGGACAGCCAGATGCACGAACACGGCAAGATCATGTCTCAAAACCTTAGGTGTGAGACATCTGAGGAACAACACCAAGGCTGACCTCTGACTGCTACATGCATCCACACACCGGTGCACATACCCACCAAGCCTTACACACAAAAGTACTATAAAGTGATAACGGGCCAATTAGATGAAAACCCCAAGGCTATAGAAGGCTGAACTGCTGTAGAATACACACTCTCTTCATGCGTAGATGAAAGGCTTAGAAATCAAGCCATATGCCATCCATCAAGTGCCTGAAGCAACTTTAGTGTTTGTGGGGAATGTGTAAGTTTTAACTCGTTAATTAAAAAGCACAACAAGGTAGAAAAAAAAAACAGCAATCTAGGTTTTTACCTTTTTAAGATTAGGGGAGGAAGATCTCAAAATATGAAGTAGAAAAAATAAAATGCAAAAGCCTATTAAAAGCAAACTCCAGAAAGCCAAAGTTCGTTCTTTGAATAGCCAAGAAAGAAAATGCATAAAAATAAAATATCACTATGGATAGTGTAGTTGATATTAAAAACCTAAGAAAAATACCTTCCCAATAAATCTGACAATACTGATAAAATGAAAACATTTCTTAAATATCATCTTGGAAAAAAATCAGGAATAAACAAAGATTCTGGAAAATCTGTTAGAGATATGGAGTCTGACTTGAAAGTTTTGCACATACAAAATATTTCAAACCCTATAACTTCACTGGTAACTGTTTCAGTAGTTTTGGAAAGGAATTACACCAACCATACACAAACTCACCAGGGGAAAGGAAATTCTTATTCACTCTCCAAAGCCAATATTATTACAACACAAGTATCAACATTCCCTTACAAGGAAAAAAATCATAAGCCAGCATGTCTTCTGGGTGGAGCAGGAGGAGTGGTTACCCTTGCAGTGGGTTTACCTAGAATGCACGTGGTATGAACATTCTGTAGATCTTGAACTAAGTGGTGGTTATCATGGGTGTGTGAAGTTTATTAAACATTTACTTATCATATAGAATAAGGTAGGTTAAGTACACACATATTTTATAATTCAAAACCCTGTGGAAACACTGTCCCTCATGTTCTAACCCATTCCCTAAGGCCTGGCTTATGTCCAGTGACTGGAAACATAGCAAGGCTGTGTCCTAACAGGAAGGAGAAGTCGATAAACATTTGCCTTAACACCATTTCTGTCACACATGTCGGGAAAGTTCAGAGCATGTGATCTAACATGCCAAGGGTGTGGCTCATTGCTCTGGATTTAACTTCACAATGTGTACTTCAAAGAAAACAGACAACAAAGTGCTTTCAAAATGTCAGACTGAAAAGCACCTTGTGGATCTAGCTCGGCGGAGAGAGCTTGCTTAGCACTCGCAGGGGGAGAGGTCAGTGCCCAACAGTGCCAAAAGCATGGTTTGGAATCTGCCTCTGCCTTCTGGTGGTATCATCTCCTGTGCTTCAGTTTTAGAACAGGAGAGACTCTAAAACAAATCTATGGTAGGTTTTTATTTTTTCAGTGATGGCTTTGTTAGAAGGCTACATTACACACATCAGTAAAATCACTGGGCCACTGAACTCACAGAGTACCTCATGCACTGCAGTGTTCCTTTGTGGTTGGTACACACCTTCTACTCTGACACTGTGCGCGAGGGTTAACAGGTGGAAAGATCATCTCCCGGCCCAGTTAGAGGTTGAGTCACCTTAGATATTGTCTGCTGCAATAGAAAGCATCCAAATAATAGCACACAGGACAAGCTATTAAGTGGGTGAGTGCCCACTTAATACCTGTGTTTAAGCCGAATTGTTCTAGTTTCACAACTAAGGATACGTTTGGGAAAGGATTTCAATCCACATGAATCTGATGGCTTTGATGTACATTTCAGTTCTCAGAATCACAGATGTTTGCACTTTTGTCATTACAGATTTGGGGAATGAAGACCAAGTGGTGGCAGGTTCAGCCTCGGGCTCAGAACTCGCTTCTGTTGGCCCAGGAGTTATAAAGATTTGAAGAAATTAAGACATAGACAGAGTTTTAAAAACAGTTTGTTGAGACTAGCTAAAATTTGGACTCTGGCAGCTACAGAACCTGTTTTAAACCTAGTTTGCTATACTTCACAGACCAGCTTTACCTCACAGCTGAAATAACTACCTTTTTACAATGATTTTATGTTCTAGAAATCAAGCCAAAAAACGTTGGGCTTCTTCTGGTAACAAAGAACAGTATCTTGGCCTAGCTACTAGAAGGGGAGGCACAAACCAGCCTGTAGTGACGATGGGGTTGCACCCATTGCTACTGAGGAATAGTCAGTAGGACTGAGTCAGTCATCAGGCAGCACTGGTGTAAGGGGCCAGTCTGCCCTAGTGGACCCAAGAGGCTGCACTCTGGACCTGCTCACGTTTACCAGCCCAAGGAGGACACTAGTTCCTAAATGTTAATGAGTGCAAGAGACGAGACGGGATGTGCAGAGCCTTCTGTGTCCTTTGTTCTCTGAAGTCAGACACTGGGGCAATTCAGGGCACAGGGAAGCCAGCTAGGGTATTTTTGAGGCAATAAAGGCTAGCTTGTTAACAGTCCGCCCTGGTCCTAGTGGGTTTCACTAGACCTCAACACAACAGTTCTCTGTTATTTTTCTTGGAATAAACAGATATTTGCATTAATGGCAAGAAAGGGCACCCTCAAGCAATAGAAGCTTTCTAAATATTAGTGACTTTAACTAGATTAAGCCTTTGCAGTTCCCATTCCTATGACTAAATTCCCCCAAAAGCCTTTTTTTTTAACTGTGACTTTTTAAATTAGTAAGTTTTAGGTTACTGTGCTATATAATATGAAAAAGATGCTTTTAAAAAAGTCGATACTTTTCAAAGAAAAAAATACTCTTTGACTAGAAATGTGTTCAGATATCCTGGGTAACAAGCGAGCTTCCCAGTGAGTGCGAACTGAGACTCTTCGTGGATCTTGGGATCAACCTTCATCCACTCTGCTCTCAGTCCTGCAGTCAACTTGCCAGCCTTGTCTTGGAGGACTAGCGCTTTTTGTATAGTCTCCGCTATAAAATGTGCTAGCCTTTGCAACATTTCCCTCTAACAGAAAAGGAATGGAACGATGCTAGACCCCCCTCTGTAAGACTGCTTCTACCTCAAGACTCCAAAGTGAGGAAGGCTGTTGACATATTTGAGGTTCTAGAGAAAGTGGAGACTTAACCTGGTATCTGTGATACTCTGTGAAGGTTAAAACTTTTACACCAGAAGTTTTTTCTTAGTCAATTTTTTGAAAAGTGTTCTTTAACCTTGGTACTACTTATATAAAAATGTCAATGTGGAATAGAGCTAGATCTAATATCTGGTTTTAAAAAGAGATATATGCACTTTTTAAATTTAATTATTTATTTGGACTTTATAGACATTGGTGTTCTGCCTGCATATGTGTCTGTGAGAAGTGTCAGAACTCCTGGAATAGGAATTACAGACAGCTATGAGCTGCCATGTAGGTGCTGGGAATTGAACCCAGACCCTTTAAAAGAGGAGCCAGTGGTCTTAACCACTGACCCATCTCTACAGCCCCTGAGATACACATTTTTAACACAGCATATAATATTTATTTGGCTTAGTACTGTATGTTTGTTGTGGTGGCTTGAACAGGTATGGATCCAATGTGTTTCAATGCTTGGCCACAGAGGGTGGCACTATTAGGAGGTGTGACTTTGTTGGAGTAGGTGTTGCCTTGTTGGAGGAAGTGCACTGTGTAGGTGGGCTTGGAGGTCTCCTATTCTCAAGTTCTGCCCAGTGTGGAATCAGTCTCTGCCTGACTGCCTTTGGATCAAGATGTAAAACTCTCTGCTCCTCCAGCACCATGTCTACTGAAGGCTGCCATGCCTCCCACTATGATGACAATGGACTAAACCTTTGAACCTGTAAGACAGCCCCAATTAAATGTTTTCTGTTATAAGAGTTGGGTTGGTCTTGGTCTCTTCACAGAAATGGAAACATTAATTTTCCTCATTTAAAAACTGTATTTTTTCACTAAAATATTTCCATGCTAACACTAACTTTATTTATAAAATGGAAGCTATACTATGGGATATGATTTTAAAGACATTTATCAGAATAGAACTTCATGATTTCTAAGTTCGAGGCCAGCCTGGTGGTCTACAGAGTGAGTTCCAGAGCAGCCAGGGCTATACAGAGAAACCCTGTCTCTATTCTATGCCCTGTTCTATAAGAATCTGTTCGTTTAGCTGGTTTAGACAGGGAAAGCAGAGCGAAGGAAGGAGAGGCAGATTCAGGCACACACGCACCTTAAGGACCATGCATGCAAACAATCACCGTAAACAATGCACACAGAGCACTCTTGTGGGAGCAAAGCTCAGAGTGCCAGTCAAGTGTCACAGATGAAAATGAATCTCTTGTTCAACTCATCACTGTTGTTTTCTGTTGAAGAAATAAGTCCAAATATAGAGGCTGAAATGTTACTGGCTATGGAACCCAGGGCCTTGTGCATGCTTGGAAAGATCTCTACCACTGGGCTATATCCCCAGCGCACCCCCCCCCCAAATGTTATTTTAAAGCTCGCTAAAATATATTAGGATTGGAGCTAAATGGTTAGAGCCCTTACCTGTCGAGTACAAGGCTCTAAGTTCCATTCCCAGCAATGAAGAAACAAACAAAAAACCCCAACAAAACCAACCCAACAACCAACCACACAAAAAACCCTACAGCCTCAGAATCCCAAGGACTCAGCTTTCACAGGAGCACGTGCAGTCAGAAGGTTCGATGTGATGCTTTGGAAACGGCAGAGCTGAATGGACATGCCGAGGGCTGAACTTTAAGGCTGAAGAAATGCGAATAGCAGCAAGCACTGAAAGATTCGTAGGCAGGCCCTTCGCCCTTCTCACCTGTATTTCAGAACCCTGAGGTAGGAGCTAGAACTAAAATAGGCTATGGGCAACTTTAGCCACTTTCTAAAGTTAGGAAAACTAGGCAGTTTTCTTCCAGATGGGTCTAGCCTCTATGCTGTACCGCGCCACTGTAGGAATAAGCTAGATATAGAAGCTTTATCATGTGCCAGGCTATTATAAATGCTTTTTACTTATTAACTCAGTAAATACAACACTCTTATGAGGAAGGCACTATTGTGCCTCACTTATAGATTAAGAAACTGAAGTCCTAGGACTGTGGAGTCCACCACGACTGTTACATTTCACTGGCTCATCAAGAAATGAATTCTTGGGCTGGAGAGATGGCTCAGTGGTTAAGAGCACTGAGTGCTCTTCCAGAGGTCCTGAGTTTAATTCCCAGCAACCACATGGTGGCTCACAACCATCTGCAATGGGATCTAATGCCCTCTTCTGGGGTGTCTGAAGACACACCAGAAGCAATGGTATACTCATATACATAAATCTTAAAAAAGAAAAGAAATGCGTTCTCAGGAGAGACTTTGAAAAGGACTGTTCTCCACGAGACAGGGATTCCACCACACTGCCCTGTAGATGCATCTTCCAGATTTTATTTGCCCTTCTCCCATTTGCTGCATCTTCTCCCCAGGCAAAACTAATCATCCATCTAAACCCTAGGTGTATTTCTCTCACTAGTACAATGGTCTTTTAACTGGCTTATATATGTCTTTTTTTTCTCCCTCTACTTGAGCAACCAATCCTTTTAACAAAATTTCATAGTAATATCCAGCATTTCTAGGTTTTTTTTCCCCAGCTCAGGAAGAAATCCAAGTCTCTGCCAGCTTAAGCCACGGTCCATCATACTGCAGCATCCACTGAGCTCCTGCAGCTCATGGTGCACTGGCTTCACTGGCAACCTTGCTGCTTGTCCAAAGAGACAACCACAAACCCCTTCAGATGTTTGCCTTCCTCTGCTTGTGTCCATGTGGAAGCACTGCTCTCCCCACCTCACCCCTTTCCCCATCCAAATGCCACCATGCTCAGCTGGTAGCTGCATCCCTTCGATTGAGTGACATCTCACTCACGGCGATGGTACGTTACCAG
The DNA here is from genome assembly GCF_947179515.1 of Apodemus sylvaticus. Classification (NCBI taxonomy): domain Eukaryota; kingdom Metazoa; phylum Chordata; class Mammalia; order Rodentia; family Muridae; genus Apodemus; species Apodemus sylvaticus. The sequence goes on from NC_067472.1 coordinate 116,158,356, forward strand.
CTTTAACTCTCATCCCTACAACTAAGTACTGGCACTTGGAGAGCACATGGTAAGCTTAATAGGTCAATGACACGTGGCTCTACTTCATTGGAAACTTCATTAGGCAGCCTGTACACTCTTTAACAGGTTGTCTCTGACCTCACTTGGTTTCCAGCTAAGTGTACCTCCATGTTTTCCTTTCTCAAATGTGAGAAATACGACTTCTGCCTCTGCTGTAGAGCTAACGATCAAATGGCAGACTCAACAGTGGGTGACCTACACTTCACTCATGACCATTCCCTGTTCCAGTGAAGTCCTTAATGCCTCTCCCTTGGTTCTCCTTCAGTCCTGAGGGCTCATTCTTTGGTTCTATGTACCCCCTGACTAATGGTGGTGCTTTAATGGGACTCCTTGGTTTGGCCATTCCTTATACTAACACTGAAGTGTTCCTTTGATAATCTCAGCCACCATGAATATTATTTTGCACTCTTTCCCATATTTTGAAATTTAGACTTGCAAAGCAATGTGAAACAAAGCAAAAAAATATTTTTATCAATTTCTAATTTTTCTCACTTCCTCTTACAATAAATGGAGATAATAGAGTTCCCTCCCAGGAACAGCAACGTAGAACAAAACAGAGAAATACAATGAAACAGATAATCCCAGAACTCTACCGAGGGATAGAAAATGGGTTATCCTGAATAGAAGACCAAGAATTGAGACTTGAGAAAGGTGGAAAAGATCAAACATTTGAAAAGCAATATCCTACACAGATACACTGGAGTCCAGCAGGGAAGTCATAGGATCTACAAGCTAGACCTAACCAAATACCTGAGTCCACCTCAGGACAAGCTACTTTTAGGTAAGAAATTATCAAGCAAAAATACTTTGTTACCTGATTTTCATTTTTGTTCTTTGTGGATTTTTTTTTGTTTGTTTGTTTGTTTCTTGTTTTCTTTTTCTTTCTTTTTTTAAGTGACAGACAACTTAAAGTGAGAAGTTGGGTGGCTAAGGGAAGAGGGAAAGATATGGGAGGAGTTGAGGGAGGAGAAAAACATGATCAAAATATATTGTATGAAAAGGTTTTTTATTATGTCTATGTTTATCTATTGCAGGTATGCATACATGAATGTAGGAGCTCACAGAGGATAGAAGAGGGCATCAGATTCTCCTGGAAATCTAGTCAGTTATGAGATTCCAACAAGGGTGCTAGGAACCAAACTGACTCCTGAACTCAACTCTTCTGCAGAGCAGTATGTGCTTGTAACTGCTGGCCTATCTCTACAGCACATTGAAATAAATATTCTAACCTCGCAATTAACAAAAAGTCTGAGGCAAATATACAAAGGACCCAAAATATTAGTTAGCAAGAAAACAACCCAATTAGAAAATGGGGTACAAATCTAACTAAAGTAGAAGCTCAAATGGCTAATAAACACTTAAAGAAATGTTCAACATTCTTAGTCATCAGGAAAATGCAAATCAAAACACCTGCCAGAATGGCTACAAACAATAGAAGTGACAGCTCATGCTGGCAAGGATACAGAGTAAAGGGAACACTCATCTATCACCTCTGGGAATGCAAACTTGTGGTCAGTGTGGTGGGAATCAGTGTGGGGTCTCTTCAGGAAGATAGGAATCCATCTACCTCAAGATCCAGCTATACAGTGTGAAGTTACTGTGACCTATGGGTGGGGCAGAGTACAGAATGATTTACCACAAGGTGGCCTTCTAGGGAGAACTAAATAAACTGATAACCCTGGAAAGCAGGGACTTGAAGGATGCTGGCATGGTCACATGGTCTCTGTAGGAAAAGTAATAAGGTCTTTCACATGATCAAATATAGTAAGACATCATAATACCAGGTATATTTCTCTCCACTTTTATTTGCTTACACTAACTACAAAGGTTACCTCATTTTGCTTGTTTTAATAATAAAAACAAGAAATGCTTTGTTTGCACTACTCTTGAGCTCAAATGCCTGGAGTCCCCAGGTTATCCCCACACATTAGATCTTTGGCAAATCTCTTAGATCCGTGGAGACTTGGCTTTGCTGCCAGTAGGGCCAAGTCAACAACTATCTCTTGATGAGCTTTGCCTTCTTATGATCTTATACTGTCCACTCCCCACAAAATCCTAGTTAATAATTTCATATACCAACATACTATACAGTGGTCATGAAAAGGCCCAGAGACACAGCATTAAGTCCTGTTCAAGGTTAAAACTCAAGTGACGGTAGAGTGGGATGGTATGTATGTGTCTGTATTTCCAATGCTCAAGAGGCAGAGGCACGAAGATCTCTAAGAGACTGAGGGAAACCTGGACTATTTAGTGAGACACAGCATCAAAAACAAAAAGTCCAACCAGTTGAGTTTATATTTAAATAAAACACAGTATTAACTTAATTGAATTCTACAAAATAGGCAAACTTACCTGACATCAGGGTAGTCATCAACAGGACTTACGAAAGATTAGCTCCCAGTGACCATCATTATGAATACCATCAAGGGTCCAGTTATTCTTCCGCTACCTATTCTACCTCAGAGGTGGTTTTCTTAGGACCCCTAGTCTATTCTATTGCAACTTTTTTTTCAGCTCCTAAAACCACTCAAGTAATTTAATGGAACTAAGGGCTTTGAGGTTCATGACAAAAATAATCAGAAATGAATATTTGGTGTCAAGACAGACACTTGGCTGCACTGCAGGGTCAGTGTGGTGTGCTTGATGCTCCCATGTCATATTCTTGGAAGGAGGAAATGAACTTTGAGGACACCCTAAGTCCAGGTGAATAGAGCACAGAACATCCCCAGTGTCTCAGTCTGGAGGAAGCCAAGCAGTGTCCCTGAGTGGAGCTGGCTCATTATGGCCAGAATTGGTACCCAAGTTAAATCTCAAAAGTATTTCAAAACCAACTTTAAAGTTAGCTCTTGTGATTGGGATGAAGCTGAGAGGAAAGCCCTGGGTTTGGTTACTAGCACTAAAATTGATAACTATATACAGTCGGTAGAGAACTTAATTTGAATCTGAGCTTACCATTAATCATTAGGGAAACAATTTCCCTACAATGTGTTCTAACTGCACATTCTCTGTCTACAGTCAGCTTACTTACTCATCAAGATAGTCATATCTATCCTCAAAGAAATGCCTGAGGAGGCTGGGGAAACAGCTCAGCAGTTAATAGTGCTGGCTGCTCTTCCAGAGGATCCATCCAGGTTCAATTCTTAGCATTTACATGGTGGCTTACACCCACCTGTTAATTTCATTTCCTGTGGAATTCATGTCCTCCTTTGGCTTATGTGGATACCATGCATGCACCTAATACATGGACTTACTTGTAGGCAAAATACTATACACAAAAAAGGAGAAATGTCCTATAAGGAAGTTCATATAATTTTTGGCAATGTAGTATAAAACCTATAGTTATGGTCTATGAAGAGGTTGAAGATTATCAACATAAAGCATAGATACAAAATTTCAGTCAGTGGTAAATGATGTCCTTTGTACAATCAAAACCATACATTTAGAAAATAATTTCAAACAGGTATAGTTGCTCTCTACCACAACTACTACCAACTTGCTAAGTAGTAAACTATGTGGGGAATGCATAGATTTTATAAAGTGATGTGGTCATTGAATGACAATGGCCCCAGTATTTGCATACATGAACTGCTCAGCAAAGATTGGGAGGCATGGCCTTGCTAGAGGGGGTGCATCACTGGGGTGGGCTTTGAGGTTTCAAAAGCCCACACCATTCCCAGTTGTGTTCTTTCTGCTTTTGGGTCAAGACACAACCTCTCAGCTGCTACTCCAGCACCATGCGTGTGTGCTGTCACGCTCCCTGCCGTGAAGGTCATCTAACCCTCTGAAACTGTTAGTCCCTAATCAACTTCTTTTATAAGCAGTCCTTGTCATAATGTCTTAAAAAAGTAAGGCAACTGATATGGGAATTCGAACAGTTGATTTTCTTTGCTCATTGTATTTTGATTGTTATCATATATTTATATTTTATATTCCTATCAACTCTGTCGGACATCAGGGAAAGACGCAAGAAATGTGATTCACAGAAGTTCATCAGGGCGTCAAGAGTGGCCAACAGTCTAGCCTGAAGGGCTATGATGACCATTTCAGATCTGAATTAGTGACAGCAAGCCAGTGAACCATACCACTATTTAGCCACCTCTTCTACTTGCTAATTTAACACCCTGACAAACACCGAATGTGAGCAATTCTTACCCAGCAAAGCCCAAAAGCATTTAAACATTAAAATGGAGATAGTTATAAAGCACTTCATATGCACATACTACTAAAATAAGGTCATGAAAGAATAAGTTACATACCTTAAAATACCCATTCAAAAATACCGAGACAAATCAAGATTTACTATTTTAAGGATTCTTAAAACACAATTTCTCAGTTCATATGGAAACATTTTAATAATAGCGAAATTTGAAAATCAGTTAGTCATTAACAAAAACACATTGGCTAAAGACTGTATGATTTTTGATTTTTTCAATACCATAACAAACACTTAGCAATATACAGCTTTTAATCTCTCTTTGATACACTCTGATGCTGGTTATTATTCATTACACTATATGATACAAATATTCTTTAGCAAACACAATCTTATGCCCTGAAGAGTCCTTTCTCTCTTAACTTACCTGACTGAAGGCATCCGATCAGAAAGAAAGTGAACAAGTGTAATAATGTTCTAAGTGAGTCCAGATGGTAACAAGAATTCAAACATTATTCTTTTTGTATGTTTAAATAAAACAAATTTTACATTTTATTTGACCAGTAGATATAATCTGGGTGTAATTTAATTAGCAAAAAAATGATGATACAGATAATTTAAAAAAATGAAAGGAAAAGGAGAATGAACCTCAAACCAGAACACCATTATGTTTTGTGGAAGCTGCATTTTATTTGAAAATCCACCCATTTGCTAACATACATTTTAATATTGTAAACAAAAATAGAATCTGCAGAGACAATGCAACAAGTATGCTTAACTCATGTACAGAATTGCTTTCCTACAATGAACTGTCCTTCTTAAGGCCCCTCTCAACCCAAGCGTTAAGATGTATTTACAGAAAGCACCGATCAACAGTGCAGTTTAATTCTTCATTAACTAAACTCTTGGCTAGACATTGACTTTAAAGATACTATCTCCCCTTATTTAAAAGGTACATGATCATAACATGGCACACGCCAAATAAAAAGTTCAAGGATTTCAGTCCCCCTCCCTTTCCCCATAACATCTCCTAAAGTTTTACTGAAAAGAAGGAAAGTCTTGAAGTGAAAGCAATTCCTCACATTCATTTGGAAAGGCCCTAATGTCAAATGGAAAATAATGACATGCCAAGCACAAAGCAGTAAAGATCCTTCCCAATGCACTAATGCTGAATTTTAAGTGTAGTGCTTTTCCTAGTCAGTGAACTGTTCCCTTGCAAAATCCTAGGCACAGGATTGACTATAAGAATTAATGCATTTATAATGCGTCCCTACATCCCATAGAGACTGAGAATTCTTAAGAGATTCAGACCTATGGATTTGCCTTAAAGTATTTAGTGCTCTGTATGTCAGCTGAAAAGCATTCTGAATCAGATTCATTCTTGTGGATAGAAATCAAACATACTGTGAACATCCAAACTCACTTTCTTAAGGTTTGATAATATTAATGTTATGTAAAATTGATAATCATAAATAAATACAAATACTTAAGGAATGTCTACTGCAAACTGAATATAATTTTTTTAAAAAGAAAAGTTAACTTCAATTATGGTTTCTATATTTGTGAGGAGTGGAGAAAAGAAATATAATGCATAATTTAAAATTATGATTTTGATCCCCCAATGAGTCCTGTTGAATATGGTAAAGGACACAACTCTTCTCTTCAGGCAGCTTTTCCAAACACAAACTCCACACTTTCCAAGTACGGGCTTTTCTTGGTAGGTTACTGATTATGGGTATTAATAGGAGTTGAAAGAACTGAAGTGTTAGTCACCAAAAAGACAGATCTTAGTCTTAAATCATGGCAATTCTTGGCTTTATAAATGGTATCGACAACGCTCTCCTATAAACTAGTCCCATCCTGCTGTGGGCCTTCATGGATTACTGGAGCGCTCTAATGGAGGAAGAGTTTCAGAGACAGCAGTTTGGACTTTGCTGGAAGTAAGGAGTTGCCACCTGTGCATTTGTATTCTTGGAGTAATTCCATTCTCTTCCATCTAGTTACATAAACTGTATCTGGAAAAAGAAAGTCATAGTATAAATTAGCTAATTCACAGCATTATATGACATATTCTCACAGATAAAAAAACACTATGCCTTCACCATTCAACCAGCCTAGAGATAACATGCTTATGACAGACTCTGATGGCAAAAAAAAAAAGTACCACCAACTTCCAATGTGCCGGAACTCAATCAGTGAGGCATATTGTAGGTACTCTAATTATCTTCCTAGTTACTAAAAAGCAAGAAATAGTGAAGATGAGGGAATAAGACCAATAAACTCTTTTTCTCTAAGTTAAAAATATTTACCCATAAGCACAAATGTCCTATGTAACTTATTTAAGAAAGCAAAATGTAAATTACTTCCAAGATACATAATTAGACAATAAATTAAAAAGTAACATTGCACTGATTCAACTCTTTGCTAATACAATGAAAAATCTGAGGTATTTATAAAGAAACCTTTCAGTCAGGAATCACTGTTCACTCAAAAAAAATGCCTCGCTCATTTCTCTTCAACTGCTTAACCTGAGGCAGCTAAATCTGAGGTGGATGGACCTGCCAAATAAAAGTCAAACTGCCAAAGATCTAGATGGTAAATGTACCCTGGGCCCGGGGCATCAAGAACAAATTAAACTATCTTCCAGAAGATCAAAGTGGTGTGGATCATATCCTTGTAGTCAAAGGGTTTAAGTATTCACTTGCCCTTAAGTAAAAAACAAGTTGTGGATTTGAGGCTAGCCTGATCTACAGAATGAGTTCTAGGACAGTCATTACTACAGAATCCCTGTCTCAAAAACAAAACAAACAAACAAACAAACACCCCAAACCAAACTGAACCAAAGCAAAAAAAAAAAACCAAATCAAACAAACAAAAAAAACAAAAAAAAAAACAAAAAAAAAATTTTAAGTTACTATCTTGAACAAAGGGAACACATAAAATTCAAATCTTTAAAGAAATGGCATAAATGAATTTTTATCATGAGCCATAGCTGTTATACTAAAACTAAAGCTACATCTAAACAAGATGCAAAAGTGGGACATTCTCTACAATTCTTTTAAGAATGACCAAACACCTTATTTTTAAGGGCGCTATTTGACCACATCCAGTGGCTGTGAGCAGTAGATGCTTGTGTTAAGATAGTCCCCTGATCTCACTCATTTTAACTATGTTAAAGCTATGTTCCACAGGTGGTTTCTTCTTTTGTCTGTCCTATCTCAACTATTTTTATTCTCCATGTAAAGAACAGAAGAGGAGGAGGCAGCTTAGGTACAGAGGGAATGCAGACTCCTTTAAGTAAGCAGAGGAGAACGGTGCATGGTATTCAGTGCTGGTATTCAAGCTTTGGTCAAGTATCCACATCCCCATCGCCCCCACACGCAGCAATACCTAAGTGACTTATAAGAAGTCCTCCAGAGAGAGCTCTGCAAAGGGGTCCTTTCCTGCAGCTCTGTGAGGACTGTGCCTTGAGGGGCTGGATGCTGCCGACAGCTGGGGGAAAGAAGACAGAGACAGGGAAGAAAAAGATCTCAGAATGACAGAACATGAGAGCAGAAAGTGTAATGAAGGAAGAGGTGTTTTGTCATCTTTAGTAAATATAAAAGTAGCCTTTGTAGAAAATGGAATTAAAAAAAAATGCTATTGCATGTCAAGTTAAAAGATATCCAATGGCATGGTTTTCCAGAAAACAAATGCATGCCTCTGAAACATGAAATGAAAGTCTTTTATCCATAAAAGTTGTTATAAACTGACCTAACTCAAGACTTTTAGCATAAGGGAGGAGAAGGGGAGGACAGGAGAAAGGATGCATAATTGTGTGATTTGGAAAAAACAAAAACAAAAAAACGAAGCTGGTTTCCTGTTTCCAGACATCTGTCCAGTCAGTCCAAACCGACTTCTGTTCAGATCCCACATTTCCAAACGCAATATTCCTTCCTGCCTTCTTCCCACTGGGCACAAAGTCCTGCCCTCAGGGCTCTATCCTGAAGCAGGGGCCCATCCGACAGAACTAATCAAGGACATCTCTGAATAAAGGAAACAGGTAAGGTCTCTGCTTTGTTTCCAGTCTGAATACGTTCATCTGACTTTCAGAATTTGCTCCTTCTTTTAATTTGAAGATGAAGTTGACCACTGCACCAAGTACACTATCGTTACTACCAAAGACAAGACAGTTTTTCTGAACAATTAAGATGTTACTTGTGCACATGTCTAAGTGTTTCACCAAGCTGATCTATTTTAGTTTGAAAAAAAAGTTTTATCCTGTTTTTCCCTCACTGTAGGATCATAGACTTTGCAATCACAGGGTTATTATGAAAAGAACTCTATTTAGGGATAATTAGCTAAGTTTTAAGTTAAAATTGATTAAGTAAAACAACTTCAATTCATATTCCCAAATGAATAATTTGAAGTCACAAAATAAAAATCTCTTTGCTGGTTTAAAAATTACAGCCCCACCCCGCCCTGGTTTTTTAAAAACAGGGTTATTCTGTGCTGCCCTCACTCTGAACTCACTCTGTACACCAGGTTGGCCTCAGACTCAAGAGATTTGCTTGCCTCTGCCTCCCAAGTTCTGGGATTAAAGGCGTGTGTCACTATAGCCTGACTATTTCATCTCTTTTTAAGTTTTGCTTTTATATTTGCTTCTTAGCTTCTGTTTTATTTTGTTTTAAAGAAAAGCACCATAAAGAATGATTAGGCAACAGGTCTCAAGAAGTATTATCTCACCAGTATAAGCAATTTGCTATTAGGGGCATTATAACCAACTTACAAATCTGAAAATCATCTTTTGTTATTCTGGTCACCAAGAGTTTTCCTAATCCATATACTGTTTTAGAAATATGCTCAAAGAGAATAAGAAGAGATGGCAGAAGGATAATGGACTTGCACATGCAGCTGCACAGAGGAGGACAGGGCAATGTGTCTATCCTGGCAGTTCCAATACTTGCCACTCCAAGGGAAGAGATAATCAAAACCTAACTGGAAAGATGCTCTAACCTCCTTCCTGAGGTCAGGAGCATGACTGTTCCAAAGGAAAGGATTCCAAATACTCATTAATCACCGAGATGCACGGGCAAGCCTTCATATTTCCTTTCCTCTTACCTTCATTTACAAACAAACCTGCTCACTGTATGCTGTATCTAAATGACACTTTTTTACGAGGGCCCCATATTAAAATGTGTCCTTAATTCATATTTTAATATGTGGGTAGCAGTTTGAAGACCTGATAGCATCAGAAGAAAATGTCCTCGAAGAACACAAAAGAGACACTATCATTCTCAAAACATGAGCATGCTGCCAGCCAGAAGCCCTAGAGTTTACACACCACGTTGAAAGGGGTCAATCTACCTTGGGAAAAAAGTACTGTCTTACATAAAACTCATTCTAGATTTTTAAAGTGTTAAAAAGTACACACAGCCGTCTTATATGTATACTCAGTAAAACTAAATGTTTGAGGCCACCAGTCAAAAACCAAAACTCAGTAGCAGTGTATCTCTAAACTGTGTTTCTTAGCATCATCCTGCTGAAACAGGCAAACCCACGTCCCAGCATGGTCTGGCTGCTGTGCTACTCCAGGGCCAGGCTGCCCAGTGGTCATATGCACCTATTCCCAACCCTTCTCACCACAAGAACAAAGCACAAAGCAAGCCTGACCTGGTGGGAAGGCAGTCAGATGGAGGGGGGACAGGAAGGACAAGAACAGGTCATTTGCCAAACTACTGCTCAAAGAAAGCAGGAAGAAAAGGGATGGCGGGGCAAGGACACTCAAGGGGGTTGAGATGCAGCATGATTTCAAGTCTGAAGACATCACCTGAGATAAAGTGTTGATCTGATGCTCTTTTATCTTCTTTTTTTTTTTGAGTAAATTAAAGAACCTAGCTTAAAATAGACCAGGAACACCAAAAATGCCAAGTTAATATATTAGAAGAAAAGGAATTTTAAAAACCCTCAATCATCATAAAAAGATTCATCATAAAATCAAATTTACAAACTGGTATAAAATAATTATAACTATTACAAATATACCATTACAGAAATGTGTAACAAACAAAATTACAACAGAAAATGCCTTAATCCACATTTCCAGTAACATTCTCTATCTTGAGGTTCCAGTACTAAAAGTTAATACAGTCATGCATCAAATCAGTTGAAATCAAAGTGATTTATTTCATAATTAAAGTTACCTCCTTATTGCTCCAACACAGACATATTTTAAAAAAAAAACAAAAACAAAAACAAGAAAGTGAACCACTGCAAAGAACACCATGTGTATAAAACTACTAAAATTTACAAGCAATCGCTGATGGTAACTCTGAACTGACATTCTTCTATCAACTAATCAATGTGGAAAAAGGAGCAGTGAGACGGCCCTCCGTCCGCAGTGGAGAGCACTGCTCCCAGCCTGGAAGGCATGCTGACCCCAGAATGCGCAGAGGTGAAAAGAGCGCCAATGTTACAAGGCTGCCCACGAGTTACCCTCTGCCTTCCTACACACCTGCCCAGCACACGACCATCCCCATGCATGCATACATACAATGCACTTTAGTACAAATACATGCGAAAATGAGAAAACAATCAAAATTCCAGAAAGCTCTTTTTTTACAGCAGAGTTGTCTGGTTCATTTTTGCCTGTTTTGGTTATAGAGCGCTCAGTAGAGACGGAGTAGTGAAATCACAAATTAACAAAAGACAAACAAATATTTAAAAATGCACTTCATAATATACTTCAAGAAGTTGACAAATTAAACTTCATAAAATAAAAATGGTTGCTTCCTTATTCTTGTTTACTACCAACCCCCCCCCCCTGCAGGTTAGAACAAGAAAACAGCAGCAGCTCAGGCGCCAGGCTCCACCGGTCCATGAGAAGCTGAGGGGCTAGCTTGTAAACCAGAGTCGCATGAATCCTAATCTCCAGGTCAGGCAGACACTTAGTGGAACTCTGTCTCAGAATCTACAAATAACTTTCAAAGTTCTTAGAGGGATCTGGGCTCAGCATCACTAGGCTGTAATCAAGGTTAGAAGCAAGAAGGTAAGAAGTTTAGGGTCAAATACGGGCATAGATATAAACTCTTAGAGTAGGCTATTGTGAGACCCCTTCTCAAAAATAAAACGAAAACAATAACAACAAAAATATAGATTCATATAACTAAGGAAACACTTCTTATATCCCTACATTTACATTCTCCAGTAACTCGAAAGACTGGATTGTAAGAGTCAATTCTATAGACCCTTTGACTTTTCTATAAAATGAAAGACAGGAACTCAAGAGAAAACTGGGCCTTGCTTCTTGGCCTGAAATGACTCACTCATCAGAGATTTACAGAAAGACAAACTGAACTGAATTTAGCCTCATTTATGATCTGGGGTTTGGAACACTTAAGCCCTTTCTTTACCTGTAATCCATGTGTATGGCAGTCGTAAAGGTTGAGTGGCTGTAAACACTGCATTCTGCCTGGCACAAATCAGTAATTCAAATGAGTTCACTCACTACTAGCACCGATGAGCAAACATTCACGTATGAGCCCCTGCATCTGTGTAGCTCTTGGTTGTCAGTTATGTCTGAGCCATGATCTCTCTTAGAGAGGCTCACTTTACCACTCATTATTCACTTGTGCTTCCAAATGGTTCCTGAGGCTCCTCAGGTGAAGGTAACATTATTTTACCTCTTATTCATTTATCACCAGGGACTTACATATTATGACCATTCTCAAATGTATTAAAATGTTTTTGTTGATAAAATCTTTTGTATAGAATGGCCTCTGAATTCAGATAAGAGAAAGTCAGAACTTCTCTAATTTTAAAATTGAACAGCTTAAATTTATTTTTATACCTAATGTTTATTAGTGTAGAAATATATTAATTCAACCTAAAGAAATATGAAAGGTATGTGGTTTGCTACTATTTCAGTGTATGACGCCTGCCCCCCCCCCTCTCTCTTGTCTCTCTCTCTTTAACTGTTGCTGTATGTGTGTGTGTGGGAGGGGGAACCATGAACACACAGCATGAGGCAAATCCAGTTCTGTAATAATGAACCCATTGCCCTATAAAACATCATTTGTCTAGTTCAAGTAATTGGAGTTTAAGAGTTCTACATTCTGATACTAATAGTTACATCCACTCCGTCTCTCTCTCTCTCTCTCTCTCTCTCTCTCTCTCTCTCTCACACACACACACACACACACACACTCTCTCTCACACACACAGTAGTACATTCATTCATTATTATAGGAACAGGTTTCCCTCAGGTTATGTGTTCACGGTCTCTGCTCTGCTACTATATTATGAAGCACCAATAAAGCTTTAGCTACATGCTGACAGTTTGATATTGCATTTCCCACTGAAACACATTTCAATTCACTGTACATTACTCAACCTGTGTGTTTTATATAGTAACACTAATAAAACAAATTCTCCTAAAGCTGATGTCATTAAAAAATATTTAGAGATAACAGACAGAACTGTTGCAGTATCCCAGAGAAACAGCCTCAAAAGTTCGGTCTCACAAACTGGAAGTTGTTTCAGTGTGTTTAGAGCAACAGCCAGATCACTAGCAGCACATCCAATCTATTCAATAGCATGGAAACACACACACACTGTACTGTAGGCCACTAGGTTTCTATTAAAGATAGTCCCATTCTTTGGTTGCCTCTGAGAAGCAAGTGGCAAAGACACAGCCTCTCTAGAGGACACCATGAGGACGGCTTCACAATTCCAGCCTCTGGAACATAAATAATCTGTTGCTGTATTAATCCACAAAGCTTGCCATATTTTGTTACTTACTACTGCCCTTGGAAACTAACAGACTCTAATGCACATATTGTGGGCTCTGAGTTGTTACTTTTTTGGTTCTTAAATTTAAATTCCTATTTATTTCAACTCAATTCTATCATGATATTTAACTTACAGAAAGAAGTTTAAATGATATCAGAGCTAAAGTGATTACTCAATGGTTAGGAGCTCTTGCTGTTCTCCCTGAGGACCTAGGTTACATGGTGTCTCACACCTGTGTAACTCTAGTTCCAAGGCATCTGATACCCTCTTTGGGCCTTTGTGAGCACCAGGACGGAACATAGTACATAGACATGCAGGCAAAATAAACATAAGACAATACATTTTTAAATGAGATTATGAAACTTTAAAAGGAACTTTTGAAGTGGTAACTTAAGCATTCTTTGGAAAATCAGTTGGATGGTATTTTGCTGGGGCAAACATATAAAAGACTGTTTCATTAAAATGAATACAGGTGAAAGACTAAGACAGACTCCTGAAGGAACATTTCATTGAAGCAAACACAGGAGGGAGATGTTCTGCTAAAGTAAACATGTGAAAGAACATGTAATGAAGGATTCTTTGCTAACAACATTAAGATCCATGTGTCGGGATTGGCGGACTCAAGCTGATTGGATGCATGTGAGACCCATGCTGAGGCAAGGCACACACAGGACACATGATGTTTGGAGGGATATAGAATGACAGAGACAGAGCTTGACTTGCTGGTACAGTTAGCTGTGCAATGCTTGAGGGTCTCGCGTCTTAGCTGATCTTCGTTTCCTTGAGAGAGGCAAGCACAGAACCCCTGGTGTTCCTGCTGGTCCCTCCTGCTGACTCTAGCCTAGGCTGAGGCCTGGCTGTGTCTGCTAAGTCATGTCACTGCTGTTGCTGACCTGAATCTCCCGAACTAGACTGCTGGTGTATCCGTGAGGTGTTTGTGAATGGATCAAGCTGCCGCTGCTGACCTATGAACTAAACTGCTGATTTCCAGACAACACAGAGAGGAGTTGCTCCAAAGAACCTTTCTAAACAAGTCCACTTCCCCCATATCCTTTATTTCCCACTACCTCTGGTGGGTAGTGGGCTACAAGGGAAGTAAAAGCATTTAAGAATCATCATTAAAAATAAGGTTTGAAAAAAAGTAAAATTACAAACTTTTCTAGCACACACTATAGTAGTATGCAGTCTCACACTTTCTATACACTCAGAGCTACTGAATATACTATGATGACACTGTAAAACTTGTGGCTACCCAAGGCTTTATTAAAGTTTTCTGGCTATAGGACAAAAACTTAGTATTTTAAAAAGAAACTAGGAAGTAAGGCCTTCTGCTGCACTTGTTTTGTTAGCAACAGAGGTTAGAGATGAGACTCCTAATATTTTTTATATGATTAACTGGTATATAATGAGGGCTACAGAATCAATTTTTCATTTATGGTACTAAATCTAATCCTCAAAGTAAATAATAAGTAGCAAAAGATAAATGAACATAAAGAACTGCTGGGAATCCAAACAGCCTTATTCATGAAGATTCTGCCAGACAAATCAGCTGAGAACTATCACTATCAACATTCAAGATTGCTAGGAAACCAAGACACCAGTAAATGAATAATAAACACATGAAGACTCAAAGTGTCACTGTTTCCTACAGGAAGTCATTAAAGCCCCAAACTTTCCGGACTTGACTAACACAGTATCTGAAGGCAGCAGTGCCACACTTAGTGTAGTAAACGCACTCGTCAGTTTCCCTTCAGACACTTAGCTGATGTCCAACTTGCTTTAAAATGTCCACTGCAAACACAAATCCTCCTTAAACAAAACTAGCAGTACTCCATTAAAAAAAGGAAGCCTAGTTAATGAACCAACAAAAGTCTTAAAATATTCTTATTTTTTAAATAAAACAGCCATTTAATTTTGTGCTTTAAAACAAAGTAGTGGAAAATACAACAAGCATAACAACCTTTGCCATCATCAAAAAGCTTCAACAACCTTTAAAATCATCATCATGTAAATACTCATTAAAAGAGTTATTTCCTATCATAGCAACTTTGAAAAGAAAACTAATACTAGGGTAACTGTCTTCCTGCTTAAGTAATATAATACTTATATATGGCAAACAATGAATTTAGAAAATACTGTTCATCATTGAACACTATATAAAAGATCAGGAAAGTGTATTAAAAGTACAAATTAAGACAGGATATAAAACTCCATTCTCAACAAATTAACTAACAAACTCATGAAGAAAGAAAGAAAGAAAGAAAGAAAGAAAGAAAGAAAGAAAGAAAGAAAGAAAGAAAGAAAGAAAGAAAGAAAGAAAGAAAGAAAAGAAAAAGAAAAAGAAAAAGAAAAAGAAAGAAAAGAAAAGAAAAGAAAAGAAAAGAAAAGAAAAGAAAAGAAAAGAAAAGAAAGCAAAAAGCCAAAACCAAAAACACCAAGCCTATGAAGACCCGGCATATTTGACAAACATCTGTGAAAATACAAATGTTAGATACAAAACAAAGCCCTTATTACTCCCCTTCAAGAATGATAAACAAGTGAAAATCTCTAACAGGCACCGAATGATGAACACGCACCAACACAGCAAGGACTGGGACTCGGCTGGCATGCAGCTCAGCAGCAAAGCTTATGTTTAGCATATATAAGAACATTAAAATCAATGATGTTAATAACCAAAAAGATCAAATATGAAATGGTCTCCTATTCATTGCTATCTATCAAATTGAGACTAGATTCAAATTCAATACACACTATCTTTATAACACTGTATATCCTAGTAAGCCTACTAGGTATGGAAATGGAAAAGAAATACAAGTTAACTGCTGAATATTCTGTTTTCAAATTTATAGTCTATCAACGGTTTGACTTTGAAAACCATCTAGGAAACCAAGGTATGAGTTAACAATTATATGTAACGAGCAGAACGACACAGGAGTAGCTACCCTGCACTTCATAAGGGCCCTATCAAATAGCATACAAGAAACAAAACCCAGACTGCTCTGATGTGCCATCCCCACCCCCCAAAGGAATAAAATTAAGAACATTTAGCCTAACTATCAGGAACAGAGAGATCATAAGATGCATTTATAAAAGAAGCCTCTCCTCTAAAGAACCTAAATCAGCATGGCCTTTCTAATAGTTCTTACCTATTTTTTTGTTTGCTTTTACCATAATTACAAAGAAACATGGCTCCTCAGCCATAGCATGAAGTTATGAGAAGTTCCCACCTATAAGACCTATAATCTACTTGTCACTTCTCTGCAATTAATTAATATCCGGAAAAGTACTTGCACCAGGAAGAGAAAAAGCAAGTAATAAGTAATATCCATGACAAATAGGAAAGTTTGATATCTTTCTTGAATGAGAAAAATTGATAGTGTTACAGAACCCTTCCAAATCAGCATATTACAACAGTTATGCACATCAATAATACCTGTGCTCCTGATACAGGGCCGAAGGGGTTTGGTGGCCTCATGACAGGCTGGCTGTATATTAAGGTTGGCTGTGTCATTACAGGTACACTTCCCATCTGAGGAGGCTAAAAAAATAGAATAATATTAAGTTAAGAAATTCTGGCTTACATATTCATTACTCTGGAGGACGTAAACAAGAAGGCAAACAGGAATGTAAGATTAATAGGACTTTTGCTCTGACTTTAAGGACAAATTATTCTGCATGCAAGTGAAAGTAATATCTACTTTTTTAAAATGTAGTACTTTTTGGTTTTTTTTTTTTTTGGGGGGGGGGGGGAGAAAGGGTTTCTCTGTGTAGCCTTGGCTGTCCTGGAATTCACTCTGTAGACCAGGCTGGCCTCGAACTCAGAAATCTACCTGCCTCTGCCTCCCAAGTGCTGGGATTAAAGGCGTGTGCCACCACTGACTGGCTTAGTTTAACTCTTAAAAAGTAGAAAACAGACAGGTAGTGGTGGCTCATGCCTTTAATCCCAGCCCTCGGGAGGCAGAGACAGAGGCAGGTGGATCTCTAGAGCTAGAGGCTGGCACGGTCTACAGAGCAAATTCAAGGACAGCGAATAAAGCTACACAGAGAAATCGTGACTTAAAAAACAAAACAGGGCTGGAAAGATGGCTCAGCGGTTAAGAGTACTGGCTGTTCTTCCAGAGTTCCTGAGTTCAATTCCCAGCAACCACATGGTGGCTCACAACCATCTGTAATGGGGATCCGATGCTCTCTTCTGGTGTGTCTGAAGACAGCAAGAATGTACCCACATACATGAGATAAATAAGCCTTTAAAAAAAATAAAACTAAGTTGCAAATAAAGCCTAACTTTCCTATCCAACGGATTTGCCAAACGTAAACTTTATCCAGGCCTCAGGGTCCATGTAGGCTCTACAGCTAAATAGTAAAATATTTCAAAGCAACCCAATTGCTTTTGAGTATCATATCAAATTTTATGTCACTATGCAAATGATCATAAATGATAACTGATTTTATTTGTGTATACGTATGTACAGATGTTACATAATATTCATGTTTGTGTAGGTGTAAATACACATGTGGAGGCCAGAGGTCATCCTCATGTCACTGACGGTAACAGAATATAGATTGTGGGAATGGTGAATGGTTTAAAGACTGATTTTGTACTCCAAGAGCCACTGTCAGAGGAAAAGCATTCTGGCCTATACCACATTAAATTTACCCCTAAATTACTCGATTATACAATTCTACAGTACTAAAGTGGTATTATCTCACTACTTGTAACAAAATAGCTTGAAGCTAAACATTAATATTTAATCATTTTGTAATGAAAAACATTTACAGCAAAGTTATGAGTTGAAAAATAAATTAACATTTGGTACACTAATCAATAATACCTATTTTACAACAAATATTCTAAAAGATACTTATGGAAGCAATGGTTAGGTTCTTGGGCTAGTAGTAGCTATAGGGTACTACTTTTCTTAAAACAAACAAACAAAAAAAACCCCTAAGGTTGTAATAAATCATATTAAGAATAAATTACTCTACTTTCCAAAAAATTATATTTAGAAATATACTTACAATTCCATATCCTATCATGCCCGTTGGTGTAGTAGCAGGATAGGCCATTACAGGGGGTGCCTGACATGGCAAAAGAAAAAGTAAAACAGGAATTGTTAAGTCCTGCATCTCATGAGTTTAAAGGATTGTCAGATTTCTATTTTAAAACAAATTGCTAAGACAGCTATGATTAAGTGACATTTATGATTATTGGTAACTATGAATTAATACTCAGTGAGAAAAATCTCAAAATTAGCAGAAAAACAAAATTGTTAAAAGAAAAAAAAAACCCACAAGCTTAGACTCGACCATAGTCTAAGTACACAAGATACTTTATAGCTTATAGCTTTCAAAGACAGAGTACTTGTCCTATCCATAGCTCCACCAAAATAAGAAAAATTAAAGTCTTCAGGTATTTAAAAATATCCAAAAGTTCCAAACTTTAAGACCCATTAATTTTCATAAAAAATGTTTATCAAGAAGAACATAATAGAGACTATTTCTTAATGTGTTTCTTTAGTATTAGAAGGAGAAAAAAACCCTAATGATTCCATGTCAATTAGGAACCTGATATTCAAAAAAACATAGGAAGACCTCGAGTAACTATGCCTATGATCACAGAAGTAGCTGTATGTTAGCTTTCTAATTTGTTCCAAAACTATCAATTACTTAAAAGGAACAACCATGTTCTAAGTTGATATTTTCGTGAGGATCCCTGTGCTACTTCTTTTATTGATGACTTGTTAGCATACTAGAAACATATTATTTTAGATATGGCTGCTGTCTTAACAATATTCCCTACATATCTTGCTCATAAAAACCTACAACTGAATACAGGGGAAAGACCAATAACACAGCTAAAATGTTTGAAAACATAAAATTATACAGCAGTTTGAAGTTATAGGCATGAAGTTAAATGAAGCATAACTTTAAAAATAACACTAACAAGTGAAGTTTAGTATTCAGGTGAGCACATAGGGCGTATTGGTCTCTCCCTACTTCAAAACCAAGATCTACAAGAGCAGTAAAACAAACTGCCAAGTACAGCAGAAGCCTGGAAGATTACATGCAATTGTTATTTTTAAACATTACCACAATCAACATTTCCCTTCATTCAAAAGTCATCAAGTGCACGGTGGCAGCACAGATACACACACAGACACCCAGCCATCTGGCAGCAAATGGCAGAATATTAAGCAAGAAAGAAAAATTGGTATTTCCCATGCCACCATCAGAATCAATTCTGCAACACACCCATGAAAATCAGTAGATGCTAGGAATAATTTCTGGCACACTGAAAATCTGATGTGGAAATAAGGAATAGCTGGAAGGTTATGAGATTCTGCTGCAGCGGTGGTTAATAGCATGCCATTTTATTGCAAAAAAAATAAAAAAAAGGCTAGTTTTTGGTCACTTACGTATTGTGGAAAATGCATGCCATTCTGTTTTTCCCAGGGAGAACAATTACATAATGCAATAACACTGGATTAGAGCAAGTACTTACACAACAAAATACACAGAGAGCATTTTAGTTTACACGTACATTCACTACCTAAAATTCTGGTATTTTTTAATATCTAATAAAAGAACATCTATTATTAAAACACTATCAAGGTTGATAAGGGAAATGGACTTTTAGCTACCTCCCTTTATACACACAATGCTTTACTATTTACAAATGTATTTAAAACAAAATACGTAGTGATATCAATAAGGAAAATTCAAGGGCATCCTCAAAATAATGTGACACCACATGTCTACCGCCAGGGCAGGACCGGCAATGAAAAGAGTTTGTGGCAAAACAAATATTTTAGTCAAATAAATATATTTATTTATAATTTTAGAAATTAAAAACCTTGACAGTGTTTAAGAATTAATCAAAAGGTTAGAAATGTAAAGAAACACCATAAGCAGCAGTTTATTCTTACGTCACATCACAGGCCCTACACGTTAGCCATTAAAATAAACTATCAAATACACACAAATATCTTAAGATATCATAAGAGATGACCCACACTAACATATATAATACACTTATTTTGACAACTTACATACAATGCAAGATGGTTAGGTGTTTATTACATTCTAGTAGTCAATTTTAAGGTAAATACGATCAAAAGCTTTCAGATAAATACTGATGTAAGATGAAATAAGCAAATACCCACTGTGACTTCATATTAGCTGTAGTACTTACAGTACCACACAGACATTATTATTGAATAATCCTATGTGCAGCCAGAAAGCCCACTAACCTAACTGCTGCCAGCAGTTTTATTCACTGAGGTATGTTATAAAGGAAAAACACTAGATTCAGCTTTTCAACTGCTTTTCATATGGGGATTTAAAAAAGCAGCACAGATGACAGTATACTTCAAAGTGATGTATGTATTCCAACTCTCCTGAGAGAGCACTACACTCTTACACTTATTGTGAGTCATGTGCATATGCTGTGCTCACATGTAAAAACCTAAACTATGAAGCCAGACATGATGTTAGAAACCTGCAATTCCAGCAGTTGGGAGGCCAAGAGAGAAAGATGGTACATCTGAAGCTGATCTGGACCACCTAGTGAATTCAGTCTGTTTGGGTTATATAACTTCTGCACAGGCTCACACCTGCCTCCTCAAAACAAAACAACAAAATTAAACTTGAATTTTTCATTCCTCAGTTAGATGGACTAAATTAGAGGTTCTGCCTCCAAGTTTTGGAATTATAGGCCATGCACCAGTATGTCTGACTTAGAATGAGGCTTTTCAGGATGTGAAATTACAATGTAAAATATAAAGGTGAAAATGACTCACTAATTCGGTTATCGGGGGACTTCAATCAAATATTGAATGGCCACAAATAATGAGGAACTATATTAATACTAAGAAAACCTAAGAAAGTAACTTGTTTACCCATCATCAGGTCTAAAGGTTATAAGGACTTTACGTTACAAAACATAAACAATAAATTTGACAGCAATAATACTAAGACTATATCCCATTACTCAAGATGCAGCGCTGTTGCACTTCTTAATAACTGTGCATGTACTAAGTGGGAAAAAAATAATAGCTCCTACCACAGCCACACATTATTCATCAGAATGATGTCTAAAAATGGAATCATTTTAAAGACATGTTAGGGATTAAAATGTACCTGACAAAGATAGTCAATCAGCTTTAAAGAAACAATGAGATACTTCATAAAACTTAGTAATAATGTTTCCACTTATATCTATATTTTTGTTATACATTTAGTCAAAGCATTCTGGTACTTTATATAAACTTTCCCACTCACCATTGTCGCAGCACTCCAGGCAGTTGTTGGTGCAACCTTTGGTTGCCAGTTCGATCCTCCAGTTAACTTCTTTTCACCTGGTTGACTCCAACTTACATCACTTTAAATAAACATAAACATACAATGTTTCTCAACTACATGAACATACTGAACATTTATAGTACTAAGTTGGTACGTTTGAAGTAAAAGTCACATCAGGTTCTAAGATGATATTTAAATAATACAAATGAGACACTTACTTCTTAGTGGTTCCATTTCCAATGCCAAGATCTAGGAAAAGAGAAAAAGTATTTAAAAACTAGAATCATTTTAACAACTTAAGCTTAAAGGTGACTGAAGAAGCAAAGGACTACTTACTACCCACAAGGTTGGCTAAAGATGAATCCAGGTCATCGGACACTAATTTGTTAGGCGGAAGTTTGGCAATAGGGAGACTCTGGTTCTGGGAGGCCACGGTTGGTTTGAGAAGTCCACCTAGTTCATCAAAGCCTTAAAGTTACAAACAGATGAAATGGGATGTGTAAGGAACTTCATGGGCTACGGCTTTCTAAAGGAGTTCTATCCCTTTTCTCCTTGTTTATTCACTGGAAGTTTTCCCAGAACAGGAGAAATGCCCTCACGTGGAAAGAAGAAAAATCTGACATCTTCAACTGAACTTAACAGAAATAGTGTGTCTAAAATTTAATGACAAAATTATATCCAAGTTAAAGGGGATGAGGATGTAAATCTCTCCCTATTCCAGCAAAATTTTTCTAAACATTTATCCTAAAGTCCCTTTTTATACTGAGAGACTATTTTATAATGTCTTAATTGGAGCTGAAGAAATAGCTGGGCAGTTGTTAGTAGGCACATCAGGTAGGACCATGTAACTTGAGCCTGGGTGTCCAATGTGTCTGCTCTGCAGGCACCTGCACTCATGTGCACATAGCTGCCCTCCTCCAAACACAGAATTCAAAAAAAATTAAATCTTTTAAGTTAAAAGAAAAAACTAAAACAGAAAAAAAATTTTTGACAGGTCTTCATTTCGTTGCTCTAACTGTGCCAGAACATCTATGTAGACCAGGCTGACATCAAATTCACAGAGACCTACCAATCTTTGCTTTCCTAGTGGTGAAGTAAAGGTATAAGGTAACATGCTCAGCCACAACAAACTTTTTTTACAAGTGTTGTGTGCCTCAAAAGAAAATACATAGGAGTTAATTCTCCCCAGCGTGATTCCTGGAGACTGAACTAAGGTTATAAGGCTTTGCAGTTAAGTAGCCTCACCTCTGAGCTATCTCACAAGTCCTAGAAGGCTTCTAAGAGCTTCTCACCCTTCTCTTATTTGGAACCTATAAGAACCTAAGGCAGGGGCTGGGGAGATGGGTCAGTGGTTAAGCGCACTGGTTGCTCTAGTTCAGAGGAACCAGGCTTAGTTCCCTTACCCACATGGTGGCTTTCAACTGCCTATAACTTCAGTTCTAGGGAATCCAATGCCCTCTTCTGGCCTCCAAATACGCCTACATGCATATGCAAATGAGCTTTCAAATACAAAACTATAAGCCTATTAGTATACACTACGTAATTTTTTTTTAATTTGGTTTTTTTCGAGACAGGGTTTCTTTGTGTAGCCCTGGCTGTCCTGGAACTCACTCTGTAGACCAGGCTGTCCTCGAACTCAGAAATCTGCCTGCCTCTGCCTCCCAGAGTGCTGGGACTACAGATGTGTGCCACCACCACCCGGCACTAAATAAATTCTTAGTCCACACAAACAAGCTTGTTTCTAACTTTATGGATAACTAATTAAACATTATGTAACTAAAGACAGTCTAACATGTTTTAAAGTTAAAATTTAATTGTTAGTCAAAGTCAGTGATCATTTCCTTGTAGGAATAAGATCAGAACATTAAAGTTTTATATGTACTTTATAACCTTCATGCTAACAACAAGAAGCATAATCCTCATTCCAGAGTTTTATAGTTTTCAAAATATAAATTAGTAGGTGCAGCTTAAAAATAATCAGTACTTTAAAAAAGCCTGTAGTCACAGACCCTTTAACATACTCTACTTATATAGAAACTATCTAAACAAGTCAGGGTACCAAGCACTATGCCTTCAGGTTAGAACCTCACATACCATAAGACTGTTCATCTCAGTACAAGAAAAATTATGATGACTGAAAGCTATAGCACTTTCTAAACAGTCACTAACAATTTAGCACTTTACCAAGAAATTGTTTTCTTATTGTTTAGTTATACAGACAAAACTTCCCCTAACCTCTAAAATGCTACCAAGAAAAAGGTAAAATTAATATTCTTATAGGTCCCTATCAAGTGCTTTGGGGGAAGAAGATCAATTTAATTTATAAATGCTAAAAGCAGAATCATGTTTCCTATAGAGGATCTACATTAACATGCTATCATATTTTAAAGGAAAAAAAAAAACTTTTCTTACCACCAGAATCTACAGCAACATTCGTAGATTTATTTCCAAACACAGATTCAAAGTCGACATTAAGGCCAGCTGAAGAATGAGGCTGTGCAACTGGAGAAGGACTGAATCCTAAGGAAAAGCAAAATGCAAAAACACTCAATTCTCTACTAACTACTATTCAATAGTTGAAAATACAGTTAACTATAAATTACCTTTAATAATGGTAATAGAATGAGGAAAGCAATACATTCCTTAAACAAAAAAGCTAGTTTTTAAAGCAAAAGTTTTCTTCGTTTTATCACATTCCTGTTTCTTAAGACATAGTATCACATTGTGGTCCAAGTGATCCTCTTGCCTTGGCCCTCAATGGGAAGATTATAGGTATAAACCATCAACACTAGCTACATTTCCATTAAAGTCACCCACTAAGAAAACTCAGAACACACATTTAATCATGAATTTATTTCATCACAAAAATGAAACCTTTTCTTATATTTTATCTTAATTTTGCATCTGATTTCTTAAAACTTGAAGTCATCTAAAACACCATGCTATCTCTCTACCTATGACCTTCTGTATCCTGTATCTCTCTGACCTACTTTCTCTTTCCCTACTTCACCCCAACCATCACACATTTAAAAAATAAAAGTTTTGCTATTACATTTGTGTGTACCCGTGTATATGCTTGTGGGCATGCATGTGCTACACTGTATGTGTGTAAGTCAGAAGACAACTTGTGAGTGTTAGTTCTTTTCCTCCACTATGTGAGTTTGAGATACAAATTCAGGTCTCACCGCTTGGGAGAAAGCACCTTTAACCCACTGAACCATGTCACTGGGGCAGAAACTACATGGTTTAAGATAAAATAGCTAGGATTCTAAAAGTTGCAATCTCACAAATGTTTCTGCCTGTTTTTAGAACATTAAAGAAAAATGATAATTCTTTCAAATCCCATCCACTCTCTCAATTCAACTTACAATTTTTAACACTAAGAATGATGAGTAAGGGGCCAAGTATGCTAATCAGCCTAAAACTAGCCTGAAACACACCCCCATACAACAAGACAACCTTACTTACTTTATCCTGGAGCTAATAGTGTTATCACAACAAGTACCTAGATTGAGTCTCTCAGGCCTGCTAATGCTGAGTTAACATAGACGCTTTAATTCTCAGGTTATATTTTTCTAAAGTTGAGTGTGTAAAATTGTAGAAGCTAAAAATAATTAAAAACATCTAAAAATGTTAGGTCTGTCTCATGACTTGATGAATTTTGAATCACTAAAAATATTTAGGTAAATAGCCTGCAAAGGATCACAAAGAGATTCTTACGATTTATATGAGGTTGTAGTCACTTGCTTCTAAAATCTCTTGCTTCCTAGGTTCTATCAAGTCAGAATGAAAACACATAAATAAAAGTACCTGATTTTAGAAGGTTAGCATTTATATCAATAAGGGACTTTCTGGAGTTCTGAACAGATTCTCTTTCTCCCAGAGAGGAGATCCAACTTCAAAATCTCGCTTCAAATCCCCAAGAATATAAAGAACACAGCTAACTTAGGCAATTTTAAAAAGGTTTTGTTTTTCACTTTGTCTTGCGCGCGAGCACGTGTGTGTGTGTGTGTGTGTGTGTGTGTGTGTGTGTGTCTGTGTGTCTGTGTGTCTGTGTGTCTGTGTCTGACTGTGTAAGCTTACGTGCCCCATACCCAGGCAGGACCCTGTAGAGTAAAAGAGGCATCAGATCTCCCTGGAACTAACATTACAGACAACCGTGAACCCAGCATGTGATGCTGAGAATTGAACCTGGAAATTGGCTGGAAAAGTAGCCAATGCTCAACCCTTCAGCTATGTCTTCAGCCCCACCAATGGTTTTTGACCCCATGAGTGATCCCACTTTAAACTAGAATGTGGGGTTATAATGTAAACATTTAGGATCCATAGGTTTTTAGGAATGTTTAAAGTCTGACCTTCTTCTAACCCTTAAATTACCTTTACTTCAAAAACGCTGGTCTCTGGATGAGAAACAAATACACAGTACCAAGTCCTTCAGTATTTACATCTCTTGACCAGTCTTTCAAAAGGATCTTACAACTCTAGCCTCTTTGATTTAGTGACATTATAGGTGTATAAAGCTTTAACATTCCATGGGCTTAACAGTTCTCATAGCTTTTTAAGACCAAAACATTAGTGTGCTTACACACACGCTCGTGTTACCACCACACTGTAAGACGTACACTGCTCCTTCAAGGACTTTTGGATTAATCTTGGCTAAAGGACCACTAACCTATTGGTCATATATGTAACAATAATTTATAGCTAGTCCATTACAGTTAATGCCCAATTTCTCCTTCTACAATGTCCCTTTATAACAATCTTAGAACAACTCCATTATTTCCTATTATAGGGTAACCATCTTCTGAAGTCTTTAAGATGATTAATTGAATAATTAAAAAATTAGCCTCAAGTGCAAAAACAAAGGTTAAAAAGGCAAAAAAGTACTCTAAAACATGTACCTCACTTTTTTGTTTCTTAAAAATCCTACTTAGACAAAAATGTAATTTCAAATAATTCGTAATAATATCGGGGGAAGCAAGCAACATATTACTAAGGTAATCATCTTTTCTGTCTACCACTGAGCATGAACACACACATACAAACAAACACAAACACACGTAAAGGTAAAGACCTTTTGTTTACTATTTCAGTGAATGACTACCACAATGCTCTTCTGTCACTTTTTCAGTTACTTATCAGTATTATCAACTTTTAAATTTTAAAAGCTACTTAAAACAGAAACATAAAACCTTAATGTTGAGCCAACAAGATAGCTTAGCAGGTAAAGAGCTTGCCATGGAAGTCTCTCATCCTGAGGCCAATCACCAGAACTTTATAGCAGATAAAACAGAACCAACTCCACAAAGCTGTCCTCTAACCACCATGTCAGGGCATGGCATACAAACACCACACAAACACATCTTATATACATATAGGTACACAACACTGGGGAAAACTGCAAGAACACCACACAAACACATCTTATATACATATAGGTACACAACACTGCAAGAACACCACACAAACACATCTTATATACATATAGGTACACAACAATGGGGAAAACTGCAAGAACAAAACACCTCCAGAAAGGAGAAACAGGAGGCGTCTGGGGCCAACCTGGGCTACATGGTAAAACCCTATGTCAACAAACAATAAGCAAACAAGACAAACCCAACTAATAACACTACTTAAAAAAATAGACCTTAAAGGGAAAGGGGAGGGGAGATAGAAAGGGGAGAGAGAGAGAAAGGGGAAGGGAGGGAGGGAGAGGAAGGAGGGAAAGAAGGGGATAGAAGAAGGGAAGGGAAAGAGAAAAGAACCTACTCTTGCTTCTCCTAAGACCCAGAGAGAACTGATACTCGTCAGCACCAATCCACAGACAAATATTTGGGGCCAATCTAATAAGGACACAATAAATGAACTGAGAGGCACAAAATAACTAGCAGAAAAACATCCCAAACATCTTTTAAAACAGGCCAGCAGGATAGCTCAAGTGGGAAAGGCATCAAGCCTAATGGCCTTAGTTCAAGGCCCGGTGGAATGAGTATACTAACTGCAACAAGTTGTCCTCTGATCTCCACATGCCAGCTGTGGTGCTTACATACACATAGGTGCCCACACCTATGGTGGATTTTGTTTAACATTTGTATTGTTAACTGGGTTCCCAAAATTGCAGAACACTCTCCATGTAAGACTTCGTGGAGGATCCCTGCCCCCAGTTGGGTCTGACTGGCAAATAAAGTTGCCAGTGGCTGGGCAGGGGCAGAGGTGGGACTTTAGGGTTTGTGGGCAGGGGGACTGGGAGAGGAAGGGGGAAGAACCGTCATTCTGGGAAAGAAATGAGGTCCAGGCATGAGAGGTACAGAAGAGAGCATGCCAATCATGTAAGAGTGGGCGAAGAGTGGCTCCAGAGACCCCCTCTCCAATTGGGTCTAGGGCAGCAAAGATGGAATAAGATTTTAGAAAGTAATAACTCAGGAGTATCAGAGGAGTGTTGGCTTGGCTATGGAGCTGTTTAAGGCATGTTAAAACAGTATGTGTGTGTGTGTGTCTGTCTGTCTGTCTGTCTTTCATTCAAGAACCTAGAACATTGGGGCGGGTATCAAGGAACCCGTGCCACACTGTGCTGCCGCATTTTGAGGAGAGGTTAATTGACAACTCCAACACACACTCACACACAAATACTTTTTTTTTTTTAAAAGGAAAACTGGCTGGGCTGGCAAACTGAATAGATTGAACAATTTCATCTATGGCCAAATTTACTAATACTTTAAAATACAGTTAGTTGATTCCAAAATATTATTGGGGTTTTTAATTTATCCTATATATTCACTTTATATAAACAGGAGAAAAAAATAAAATTTTACTATATCTATAATACGTTTTTTCACATATAAATCCCTGACTGTTCCACAAAAACATACCAACTTTCATAGACTCACAAAGACTAAATGTTTATTTAAAGTTAGTCTTACTTAAAGTAGAAGTTGAATTCAAACAAAAATTTGCAAGAGTCCAAACATTTTTTCTATTAAATGTCCTCATAAATTCCCTTTTCAGATGTCATTTGTGCTGCATATATATACATTTATTGCTTTGTTTTTGTTCCTTGAGACAGGTTCTTGTTATATAGACTACCCTGGCCTCAATCATAGAGATCCACCTCTCTGTACTTCCCAAGTGCTGGAATTAAAGGCATACACCCAGACTCTGTGTGTGTGTGTGTGTGTGTGTGCGCGCGCGCGCACGCGCGCGCGCACATACACACACACATTTAATGGTAATTTAAGGGAATCTAGTACTGTGCATAAATATACAAAATTATCTGGGCTTATTTTTTTCTAGTACCCTAGCAAAAAACACATCTGCAGATCTACAAAGATAACTCAATGGTTAAAAGTATTTGCAGCTCTTTCAGAGGACCAGAATTCAATTCCCAGGATCCAAATCAAGTGGGTCACTACTGCCTTTAACTAATGCTCACTTATGGCCTTCAAAAACACTCACCTATACATGATATATACACTCATACATGGATACATACATACATACACACACAAACAAATGGATAAATAAATAAATAACAACAGTTGACAAGAAATTAATGAATATACAGAGCTTTAAATTCTACAAGATAGGAATAAATATTAAAGATAAAATACACTCATGAAAATATCCAAGTTATAAGTATAGATGAAAAGGTGTAATAAGGTATCTACTTACAAAATTATAATGTGCTTAAAAAAAAAGAAAACAAGAATAGAAAGGGAGGGGATGCAACTTAAAAATCAAGTAAGGACTGAAACACATAGCTGAGTGGTATAATCTGCTGAGAGTACCCAAGTTCCTAGATTCACTCTTCAGTACCAGAGTAGGTCTAGGGACTTAAGGGGGGCAGTGAGGAAGTAGAGGAGCAGGCCTATTTATTCTTAATACATTTATGAAAATTGAGCCAGCTGTGATAGGATACATTTTTAAACCCAGTACTTGGGAGGCAGAGACAGAGGCAGGCAAATCTCTATGAGTTCAAGGATAGCCTGATCTACATACTGTGTTTTCCAAAACAGCCAGAAATATACAGTAAGACCTACATAATGGAGGAGTGGAGGTTATGAAAGTTTACTTCACAGGGAAAGAAAAGAAACTTCTCTTGTATAATAAATCAACAAAGTAAGCCAACAACAATAGAAGGCTCATGATATATAGGAGAAGTATTAAGGTAAGCTTGAGCATCTAGAAAATTCTTATACAGCACACAGCACAAAAAAACAAGAGACACAAGATGAAAGAAAAAGGACTGGGGATGGAGGAACCAAGAGGATTAAAAACAACAACAACAACAACAAAAACCCAAGTCAGATAAAGCAGACCTAGACAAAAATTCTAGCATTTTTCAACTTTAGTATCTATTTTAAAACTTATTTTCTACATAACTCAGGCAAATTTTGGCTTTCTATATACTACAATGATGGGTTAGTCCAATCATTTCTCTAATTTGTCTCTTAAAATGTAACACATACTTTTTTCTTTTATTTTCAGACAAGTAATGAAGTGCTAGTCTTACAAAGGGGACTAAGGATAGGTATGATTTAGGACAATATGAAACTATGATTTGCAATACTTTTAATAAGAATAACTACTCTCCTTCCAGTAGTAAAAATACAAACACATATAAACATGTAAATGTAGATGCTACTTTTACATTAATTCTGTGAACTAATTAACAGGATACTATATAAGATATTAAACTACAGCAGACAACAGAAAATTCACTCAAAGAAATGTTTCCTAAAATCTACATTATAACCAGGAGTCTTTAAAGAATCTTACTACATTATCACTTCAGTCAATTTTAAAATTTGATGTTAAAATCCAAAGTAATCACTGCAGCACTTTAAAAGTAACTAACACATAAATTTAAAAAAAAAACAACAGAACAAAGCAAAACCTTAGTATAGACATTAATTGGGGAAAAAAGGTTAAATGGTACTTTACCAACAAACATTTCATGAGTAGGTGTCCTAGTAGTAAAAGTGGATACATCTGAAGAAATGGGAAGGTGAACATCACCACTACTTTTTGTGAGGAAAGGATTTAAGCTTGGAATGGCATCATCAACAGCATCTAGAGTAGCAGAGAAAGGATCTGTGCAGTCCAAGTGAATTACAGCAAAATGAAGAAAGGAAGTAATACATTAGTATTGTGATTAGTCAAAAGATGCAAAGTGAAAAGTAGTAGTTATATTATTAATTTTACACACAAATATATATTCATAATCACTAAGATGAAAGAATTAACATATGGAGATAAAGAATTGTCTCCATTAACAAGCATAACGGAGCAGACTTCCTCTCTCACACGAGAAAATCAAAGTCACATAGTTAAATAAGAGAATAACCACCAAAATATTTCTGTAAGGGCCACTCACCTTGTACCTGCTCTAGCTGAGAATACTGGTTCTGATGGCAAAATCTGTTTACTCAAATCATTGAAATAAACGTTTGATAAAGGTACAGTATAAATAAAAGAATAAAGAGTCACTTCAAATTAAGATAAGAAGGTAATTCTAATATTTTTAAAATCCTGTTTCAACAGTTAGGAAACTAAAATAAAATGAATAAAAGATTTAAGGAAAGAGAAAGGACCTCCTAACAACTAAGAACAGATATCATTGTCCAGTCTGGAAACAGCGTTGAATGTCTTGAAGTAATTTCCTACAGAATAACAGATGTTCCC
Source organism: Apodemus sylvaticus (assembly GCF_947179515.1). NCBI lineage: Eukaryota > Metazoa > Chordata > Mammalia > Rodentia > Muridae > Apodemus > Apodemus sylvaticus. The sequence goes on from NC_067472.1 coordinate 116,189,320, forward strand.
ATCATAAAACTAACAAGCTTTTCTCCTTCAAATTTTCTATCCAAAGTTATTCTTGAATTAGATATTTCCTGTTCCTATGCCTCATTCAAGATGTTCTAGCAATGAAAGCCTTTCTTAAGATTTAAACAGTTAACTAAAAGAAAAAAAGAAAGCAAATATATAACATCATACTGTTCTTTGCGACAACTAAAATCAAGAAGATGGTTCTATCAATACCTTCAACTAGTCACCTCTTCAATCTATTGCTGCTTTAAGACGGCAAAAATCAACAATAACCACATAAAGAACTAAGGGTTAGCTAGCTAGCTCACTTACTATATCAGGTACATGTCCCTCAGAGTCAATCAAATCAAGGCAAGCATTCATTAACTCTAAATGTAAAGACTCAAAACCAGAAAAGTCACAAGAAAATAACAGGGGTTTAATTACAAAGCATCTTTAAATAACATTTTTAATTTTTTATCATAAATACTTGACTAGGAAGTTAATATTCCTAGACTATCAATTCACACTAAAAATCAGTTCAAAAGCCAAATTTTAGTAACTACTCAAACATAAATGATACTTTAACATCCTTCTCATGCATAGGAAGGAAGGAAGGAAGGAAGGAAGGAAGGAAGGAAGGAAGGAAGGAAGGAAGGAAGGAAGGAAGGAAGGAAGGAAGGAAGGAAGGAAGGAAGGAAGGAAGGAAGGGAGGGAGGGAGGGAGGGAGGAAGGAAGGAAGGGAGGAAGGAAGGGAAAGAAAAGAAAAGGAAGGGAAAGAAAAGAAAAGAAAAGAAAAGAAAAGAAAAGAAAAGAAAAGAAAAGAAAAGAAAAGAAAAGAAAAGAAAGGAAAAGAAAAGACAGAAAGCAAGTAAACAAGCAGTGGGAGGTAATGGCAGAGTAACAAAAAACAATTCAGAAAAAAATAGCAGTAAACAGTCAGATATATGAAGCTGATTTTGGTAGTCAAGCCAGAATGCAATGTGCAGGTGACCTGGACGAGCTACCTTAAAAGGCATGTGACATAGGTTTTTCAGGTTAGAGTCCTTTGATTCTGTGTCCCTTAGAAGTCAGGGAAGCATGTATCAGTTTGGCAGAACAATTAGTTTTAGACAGTAATCCTGCATACCCTGTCTAAATTGCAACCACCATTATATCATAGCAGCCGCCATTACATTCTGTTTTGATAAGTGTATAAAGGTCTGATTGCTTGGAATAATCCTGCCTCAGCCTCAGTGTTGTTGAGAACACTCCAACCTGGTCTGGTTTTCATTTCCACCAACCATATCAGGGAACCTGGTTTGGTAAGTAAGCACTGGTGCTTACATTAATGCTATCTATCCATTGTAGTTCCTTGTATAATAAGGACATTTGAGTTAAAGAGTTGACTAACAGAATTGGAAGTATCCTTTGAAAATACTTGATGTAGAAGTTTGTTGTTTTTTGAGACAGGGTTTCTCTGTACAGCCCTGGTCAACCTGGAACACACTCTGTAGACCAGGCTGGCCTCAAACTCACAGATCTGTGTGCTTCTGCCTTCCAGGTGCTTAGATTAAAAGTGTGCCTGACCATGGCCCAGTATAATGTATATACAGTTTTAAAGTACATTTTACTTTGCTGAGCAAATAATAAAGAATACGCAAAAATGGAATATGCACTCATGGTAGACCATCAGACAATATCGAGCATTTGATCTATTTGACAAAATGTTGCAATTAATCTAGGCAGTGTTAATTAGTAGACAAAATAATAAGCTCAAACTATTAAATATGGTGATGTTCTGACTATTCTAACTTAAACCATCTCCTAGACTAGCAAATCTCAAAACTTTCCATCTTTCTCTCGTGTGTATAAAGTGTACTTGTAAGTGCGTATATTTTGCATCTGTGTGAGCATGGGTACAGGCCTGAGGCAGACACCTATAGCTCCGTCCACCTCTAGCCAGGCTAGGTTCACTAGTCAGTCTAGCAAGCTTACTCATAAGATCATGTTTCCAGTCAGCATCTACAATCTGAAATGACCACGGGCACCATAACTACCTGACACTTACACGGGTTCCATGGGCCCAAATTTGCGACCTCTGGTTTTCTCGGCAGCAAGTAATTAAACCATTAAGCCATGTCCCTAGCACTCTTAGAACTTTCAAAACTAAATTTTTCCATTATGTTTACTTTCTGCTTTGTCTTAGACAACGTTCTCATGCCCAGGCAGGCTTCAAACTTCAACTGAGTGGTAAAGCATTTGCCTACTCTGCTTGGAGTTCTGGGTTGCAGCCACATTATTAAAAAAACAAAACAAAACATAAAAAAGGTTTTGTTTTGTCTTTTTACTGTTGATGAAATTTTCTTATATGTAAGATTTCTTTATTGTAAATCGGCCTCAATTTTAAAAAAATCCTAATCTGAACATCAAGGCTATAAAAACTTAACCATTTACTGTACTGACTGAAGTCCTCTAAATGCGTCATCATGCAGAAACCAAAACACTGAAACTATTATAAATACAGAAGTGAAATATTTTTATGAGACAGTAGAGATTTAATTCTGTATAAATTAAAGGGTTTATAGTAAATTTCCTTACATGTAACTAAGGTTTTGAAAAAGAAACAGACTTTTATTCCTCCCCTTCAGACTGAGTTTGAGATGGAGTCTCTTTTTGTAGGCCAAGCTGGCCTCAATTTCACAAAGGATCTGCCTCTACCTCAATAGTGCTGGGATTAAAGGCACCAAGCCCAGCATTTAATTTGAATTTTTAAAGTCTCCATTATTCATGTGCATCAAGCTAAATGCCAAGACAACAGGCAAATTATTAAAAGAAATAGCCAACAAAGCAAAATAATTTAAAACAAAAATATATATACACATGGTTACATATAATGCATTTATATAGATTAGGAAATAATTTTTCTGGAACCATTTTCTGAAACCATTATTCCAGACAGATCACTGAAAACCCTTTCCTTAGTAAACATTCCCTCTGCTCCATGAGTTCAACCACTCCAGACACAGTTTTACTTATCATTGTTCAAGTTACTGTTCATGTTATACTTAAAAGGAATTTACATTTACATTTCTTTGAAATGAATATACTCACCTATAAAAATTTTAGTCTAGTCAGAAAAACAACGTTTTAACTTCTTTATTTAAAATAAAGAAGTGCTGCTGAGATGGGTCAGCATATAACGGTACTTGTCACCAAGCCTGACAATCTGAGTATGATTCTTGGGACCTACATTATAAAAAATTGGCTCCTAAAAGTTTTCATCTGGCTTGTACACTCATGTACACAATCAATCTCAATAAGCAAATACAGTTTTAAAATAAAGCTGACAGAAGATTAACTTCTAACTGCAATAGACTCTGTTTATCTGTTTGTTCTATGTGTAAATAGAATTGCTATAGAAATGTCCTCTCCTGTACCAACTGGCCTGTCCTCGCTTTCCCTTGGTATTGATCACTCATTGAAGCAGGACTAAAAAGGAGCCATCAACTATTAGAAAAAGAAAGAGAGAAAGAGAGAGAGAGAGAGAGAGAGAGAGAGAGAGAGAGAGAGAGAGAGAGAGAGAGAAGGCTAATTATCAAAAAATTAAAAATGAGGAAAAAAGTTAAAACTACTTAATTGTCTCACTAATACATTACATTAACATTAAAAATATATTAATTTTTTTCTTTTATATGTATATGAATGTTCTGATTTCATGTAAATATTATGTGCATGCCTGGTGCCTATAAAGGCCAGATTTCCTGGAACGGGAGTTACAGACATTTGTGAGATAACCTATCTGCAGTGGAAACTAAATCTAAGCAGAACAGCAAGTTTTCTTAACTACTGTCCCATCTCTCCAGGCCACACTCCAATATTTTAAAAAAGCAAGTATGAGCTGGGCATGGTGGTATATGCCTTTAATACCAGCAAAGAATTAGAGAGAGGCAGAGATATGAGGATCTCTAAGTTTGAGGCCACCCTACTCTACATATCAAGTTCCAGGACAGCCAGGACAAATTAAAGAGACCTTCCTCCAACCCCCATCCCTTTAAAATGTACAACTGCGATTAAGTCGAAAATATGAATAAAAATGTTCCAAATTCAAAATTTAAAGCCGGGCGGTGGCATCTCACGTTTAATCCCAGCACTTGGGAGGCAGAGGCAGGCGGATTTCTGAGTTCGAGGCCAGCCTGGTCTACAGAATGAGTTCCAAGACAGCCAGGACTACACAGAGAAACAATAAATAAATAAATAAATAAATAAATAAATAAATAAATAAATAAATAAATAAATAAATAAATAGATAGATAGATAGATAGATAGATAGATAGATAGACAGACAGACAGATAGATAAATGAATGAATAAATGAACGAACGAACGAACGAACGAACGAACGAACGAACGAATAAATCAAAATTTAATACCAGGATCTGTTAGAACAGTAAGAAAACCCATTCTGCTGGGTGCTGGTGGTGTATACCTTTAATCCCTGCACTCAGGATGCAGACACAAGTGGATCTATGTGAGTTTGAGGTTAGCCTGGTCTACAAAGTAAGTTCCAGGACAGCCAGGGATAAATAAGAGTAACCCTGTCTCAAAAAGGAAAGAAGGGAGGGAGACCTTTCTACTTATATTTTTATATTTAAGTCTCTAATCTGTTTGTGTCTGTGATTCTATCTGTGAATGTAAGTGTGTAAGGTGGTTGGAGGCATCAGATTCATACAGATAGTTGTGATCTGGCCAACATGGGTGCTAGGAATGTAACATTCTAAGTCCTTGACAAAAGCAGTACACACTCTTAACTACTGAGCCATCTCTCCAGCACCAAGAAACTTCTTAACCTTTAATTCACTTTAATTCAATTTTAAAACAATTCTAAAATATTTATTAAGCTACTTTCTTTAGAAACTCCTCTCAAATCTCAAGATTTTGTTAAACTAACCTTAATGTTTACATAAGACAAAAATTACGTGCTCATAATTCTTAATTCTCTATTCCCTTTGAAATAGATAATTTCTCCTCAAGAGAAACTATCCACTTATCCCACAAAGCACTTATTATATTAATTTACTCATATCTACATATAACAAGAAGTACTCTAAGGGTAGGTGTGATGGTTCCAACCCTGCTATCCTAACACTTGGAGGTGGAAGCAGAAGGATTGCTGTGGATTTGAGACCATCTTAAGCTACAGCATGAGAAAACAACAGGGCTCAGAGTACAGACCTGAGTTGGATTCTTAGAACCTACATAAAGGTGGATGGAAAGAAATGATACCACAAAGTTGTTTTGTGACTTCCATGTGTGCATCTTGGCACACAAGCCCCTACAACAACCACCACAAAGTACTCTCTAGGGTACTAATGACAGATAACCCTTGCAGTCACAGAGCTTAGATTCTAGCATACAAAGCAGCATCTCTGGGCTGGTGATGCAGCTCAATGGCAGAGCATCTGCCTCGTACATGCAATGCTCTGGATTCAATATTCAGTGCCACGCCAGAAAAAGAAAAACACAAAGGAGCCTTGGAGGGGATGGGAAGGGAGAGAGAAGAAAAAAAGGAAGGAAAGAAGCATTAAAACTATATTTTTAATTCAAATGATTAAAGATGAAAATCTATTTCACATGTTGTAAAATTTAATTCAAATGTTACATGATAGCAAATACAAATTTCAACATATTTTATAGTTTTCTTTTTAGCATCATTTTTCTGAAATCTCTTTACAGGAATTTTTGGTGACTATGTAATACATATATACGTACATATATATATAAATACATACACACCAAAACCATGCAAAGGTGATGATTTTAAATCAACTGAAACTGTAAAATAGACATATATTACTACTAAAGTGTTAAACCATGATCCCCTTAGAATTCAAAACCTATTGAAGGACAGTCCTGTTATCTTACAAGTCTAAGTTAAAGCAACATTTAACATAAAATAAGTTAATTACATAAATAAATAAAATTAAAATAATTTAAAAAAAAATACAAGAATTACCATGCAATATCTGGTCACACTTTTCACCATTTGATAACACAATCTGAGTTTTACTAGAACCATCATATTACCTAATAGGAAAACTTTTTCTACACCAAACACAGTAATTACTATCCATTTGAAATTCACATTAAGGGGATATCTCATACTTAAGTTCTTCTTCTTTTATTTAATTTCATCTTCACTAAACCTTATTCCATAATTTAATACTTCATTTATCATAAATTTTCATCAGGAGATAAAAATTAGTTTAATGTAATTTTATTATTTCTCAAGTTCCCATGCATCAAGTCTAACCAAAACTTCTACAAAAAAGGTAAAAAGCTACAATACACAGGGAAGATCGCACACACTATTCAGAACACAGCGAACACTCACCTCCCCACGTACTTGCTACCTGAGGAGCAGCTGACATAGCGTGGACAGATGGATGAAAGGTTGGCTGCTGCAAATCAAGCAGGTCATTTGGCAGCTTAGATGTGCTAGGAAAATATTTTGAAAAGCAGTTTTATTTCTAGATGAACTTAGCTATATTAGTTTGTCTCCTGCCCCCTCCACCTCAAAAATAACTAAATAAGTAAAAATAAAAAATCTAAAAGTGGAAAGCGACAAAAGCCTAAAAAGTCTAAAAAGAGAGTGATTCTAGCCAGCTAACAATGGCATGTTCCTCATTTAACCTAATTCTAAAGAGGCCCAGAAAAATACTTGAGCATCATGTCTTAAGTTTCTATTGAATATGATGAGTCACCTTTCTGGAAAGACTTAATGAGTATCCCCCCCCCCCCCCGCCCCGCCCCAACCCATTTCTTTATATTATATTTCAATTAATAATTAGTAATTTGGCCATATTTTAATTCCTAAGCATAAAAAAACGTAACTTTAACCGTATTTCTATTTAGATAGTATACCAATTACATTATTGATTACACCTTTAGTACTAATTTGTGAATACAAAATCATAAATCAAAGCAAACTCACATACTTTGAAGATTATCTTATACTAAATACTCAGACATCCTTTTGTACCTGTTAGAAGAACTAGGAGTAGAAAAAATGTCGATGGCTGGTGCAGTCATTATCCCCCCTGCTGAGGTGGACACAGGAGAGGCTGCAGTTGTTAAAGAGGTATGCGGTTTCTTTGCAAGTTCTTTTAGCCGCTGTTCCTGTTGAAAAGGGAGCTAAGCATAAGGAATCTACAACTAGATCTGTGGGTACAGACTCTGAAAGTGGACATTGTCTAATTCTGCTTTAATAGCTGAAGGGCGTTCCCTGACTTCTTACCAAGCATTCCATGTGGGTATGAAAAATGAAACTTTGTTTCAGCCCGTAGGACTGCTAACACATTTTAAAACCTAAGAGGTTCATTCATATAATGATCACATCCTATTTGTTCTTCCAAAGAAAATGCCCATACTTACTTACCTTTAGTGCTTTTAAACGAGCCTGCTCTTCCTCTAATGCTGCCTGCTTTTCCCTTTCGTCCACTTTAGTCAGAGATAGGCCAGTGCTTGCCAAAGAAGAGACTGCATTGGAAAGTGTTGTAGCCCTAGGGAAAGAGGATAAAAGTAATTTGGCTTTGTGCTAAGCACTTCATATCCAGAACATAAAATGAAGTGACCCTACTTTTAACAAACTAAATCAAGACTTAAAATTAGTACTTCAAATAGACCTTTCTAACTCAATGATTTAGAAAATTCAACGATTTTAACAATGTGAACTAAAATGCAAAAGTGTGGCTTCCAGAGTTATATATCATACTCTACAAAAAGTATACAACACTGGAACACATAGCCTCTCCCAAGACAAAGAAGCAATAGAAAAGAGAGTTCACATTCCTAGAAGAGTCCTAATACAAAAACAACAACAAAACTGATTTGGTTTCTCATAGACGCTCCTATGGCAATCAACACCCCGGCTCTTGACCACACCAAGTGTGAGCACCGGAGTAAGTCATCTTCATCTAGGCTTGCTTCTCCACACTAACACTCACAAAACCTACTGCCCAGGGGACGCCAGTTCCTTGAAAAGGGACACTGACTTCAACTCAGCCATCAGTCTGTGTGGCACCTCCTTTCCTTGTACTTGTTACCTCTGACAAGCCAGAATCTCTTTTCAAACCTATTGCACACGCACAATTCATTACCTCTCACCTTCCCACTTTGTAAACAGTCATCCATACTAAACCATAAACCTACATTAAATTATAAGGGAAAGAACTACACATGGCCTTAATGGAAGTCATATAATTATGACAGAACTAAAGAAGCCAATCATATCAAGGCATGTGACTAGATATTATTTTCATTACTGTCTTATCAACTAGTCGAACATCTTGGTAATTATACTACTTCTAAGAACCTACTATAAAATGAAAACCTTGAACAAAGTATTACTTAACAACTCATTAGTGGACTTTCCCCTTTGGAATTGGGGGTGGGGGGGGCGTGTGTAGGACACGTACCGGTGGAGTTCTTTCAATGTAATGCAGACTGGCCTTAACTTACTATAAAGCCCAAGCTAAACTCAAAATTGACTTCCTCCTAACTCAACTTTCCAAGTTCCAGGATTATAAGTATGAGTCACTGTGCCTGACACTGCTTAAAATTTATTACTAAAAAGCAGAGAAATCAACAGATTTTGAAATAAAAATAAACCAAAGGAAGTCTGTATTTTATATATTATTTTAAATAAAAAGGTAAAATCTTCATAAGAGGGTAAGTACTCAATTACTACACCAACCAAAAAATTGTATTAAAGGAACAGTAAGAGATACTTTCTACTATTTTTAATTTGATAGATAAACTGGGGAACTAGCCCAAAAGTTGAATTGATTAAAATAGGATGTGACAAAAAAATCAATCCAATCAAAAGGCACAAAAACTGAAATATATCAGACATTCTTGGCTTAAATCCTGGTAGTACTACTGCATCTACCACAGGGATACTATAAAAGTAGAGTAAATTAATACAAAGTTATCTATCTATCATCTTAAAATATGTCAACACTTACTGATATCAAGAACTAAACCAAAAACTAAAACTAACCCCAAGAAATCCTGTTACTAATTCTAATGTTACTTATTACTAGTGAGAGTGACATTCATATTTAACCTATCAGATAACCAAATCAAGATAGAAAAACTACAATTTGAACTTTGGCTGGTTCCATCTACTTCTTCTGAAAAAATAACTCCCATCATCAACTGTCAAAAATTAAACAAATACATATATATGTGTATGTGTGTGTACCTGCTTGCAGCTGTGGAATCTTTGATTTTCTTCCCTTCCAAGGAAGCTAAATGTTGTTCTAAAGCATCAAGAAGACTGCTGGGGGCCTGAAATTATACAAATATTAAGAATTTCATAACTATTACACTATTTGATAAAATCAAATCAAATGTCATCTCACAGAAGAGCAACAGAAACATATATTCCTCATATACTAATTACTGGTGGGTATTTTTTAGCTACTAAAATTATAATCTTTTATTATTATATTACTACTACTATTAATACTGGAACATAAACTAGTTGAAGTTACTAATAACCACCAAACACCAAATGGTTATTTGTAAACCATTTTGTTTACACACCAAAAATGTTAAAAACTGAAGATAAGCATAAAGCCTAACAAACTTTTAAGAACCTAAAACTTCTAAATATTTAATATGTGTAAAATTTTAGTAAAAACGTACTATTGAGAATGTAGCAGGCACTTATCTTAATTTGCAGATTAGATAATGGATTTCAGGGTTTGCAAGACAGTTCTTCAGGGGGTAATGTCAATTGCAGTAGAAATAGAGAACTGAAAGTAGCCCTCTGACTTCCATAGATGTGCTGTGACATATGTTTGCCTGCAGTCTCAAATGTTACACACATAACTTCAGGAGATTCAACACCCTTTTCTAGCCTCCCTACACACACAGGGTATATATTACATAAACACACATAAATAAAACACATTTTTATAATAATAAAACTACCAAAGACCCAGCTATAATACTAAATCAACATACCAGAGATACTTGCTCGGCCATGCTTATTTCTAACTGCTAACAATTACTATAATGTGGTACCAGTCTAGACCTCCATCAATGGATAAAGAAACATGTGGTATACATACATAGTGAAATTTTACTCAACTGTAGTGAAATGAAATCATGATTCTATCAGTAGAATGGATGTAATAGAAACGATCAAGCTAATACATGCCAGACTCAAATACCATGTTTTCTGCCATATGTGAACACAGCTTTAAATGTGTGTTTGTTTGTGTGTTTAGGAGTATCTTTAGGAGTGCATGAACATCTTCAAAAGTAAATAATTCGCTCCTGGAGGGGAGAAGGGAAGCCTGTAAGACTCATGAATATTAGACGGTTCACAAGGCCTCCTCAGGGCTATATAACTAGTGACTATTAGGAAAGATGAGAAACTAAGTGAAACGCCTGAAAGCTGCATAGAAAATTTTAGGGATACAATTTTCCTGGGTTATTACACATGATGGGGTGAGCTTCTCCCACGGTGCACCTGTTACGGTATAGCAGTGGAAGAATTCACTCAACTAACCATTCATTGAGTCATAATGTTAAAAAAAAAAAAAAAAAAAGGCAAAATACCCCTCTTCAGCAATATTACAATATTGAAATACATAAGGAAAAGCACACGACTCTGTGGAGGTGTTGCTACAGCACTGTTCCCCTTGGCACTGCAGCACACATGACAGTGACCACATGCTTTAACAATCTACTCACCTGTGAAAGATCTGGAATATCTCCTCTGTCAATTCCAACTTGCTGCAAAAAGAAATGCTGTATTTAACACATGAAATTATAATACTAAGAACATTACCTCTTCTATGTACCATTTTGTAACACTGCGAGAAATGAGAATGTCTAACTATGAACAAGTTCCCTGGTACATTAAAAAAGAAAAGAAAAAAAGAATAACTCTAACAACACAAGCTTGCCATAAACTAATTTTGTCTTTTTTTTTTTTTTTTCTCGATAAAAATGCTCCCTCTGACAGTTAGCACAGACAATACTTTTAAACCTTCTATTTGGGAGCCAGGGATGTGGCCCAGCAGAGAAGGTACTTGTCGCCAAGGCTGACAACCTGAGTTTGATTCCATGGTGGGAAGAGAACTGACTCACATGGGTTGTTTTTCTGACCTCAACACAGATGCCATGGCATTCAAGTGCCCACACACACAAATAAAATACATATTTTTAAAGTCTGTTTATCATGGTAATAAAAATCTTCAGAAATGTGACGTGATATTGAACCAGGATATAACTACCTCCACCAAACCTCAACATACTTTTCATGGTATTGAGGAACTAGATAACTCTCAACAAAAACGTTTACAAAAACAAAACCTTCCTATGTAGTTAAGGACCCAAATTAGGAGCCTGTATTTCTCCTTGACTATGTTTTATTTCCTAATTCTCTTCTTTTTCTCCATTTTTAAGAATCTTAGGATAAAGTCAGTAAAAGTTTCATTCCTAGTTAGATATTAATAACTCATCACTCAGACAGACAACTGTTCCCTTGGAACACATATGCCTTTAAAAACTGAAGTCGACCCTGACACTGCAAGCCCAAAGTTAGTCTCATAACATTTTCGAGCAGAATTTTTCCTATTTCTTAGGTCAATGAACAGATAATACATTCCACCTGTGTCAAATTTGTAATCTGGAGATATGAAAGAACTTAAAATGTATGACAGCAACTATAACTTCCAAATACAAAGAAGGTAAGTGACCAAAAAAGAAAATCAACAGATTGAAACTTACTTGAAAATGTCACATACATTCTCCCTCCTTAGGTTTAATAAGCGACTGGCACTAAGGGAATAGGAGCAAATAAACTCATATTCCCCTAAAAACCTTCCTGCATCAAAGCAAATTTCCATGGGCATCATAAAACAAGGTCATTCCACAAAGAATAAACTATCACAGGAGTTAACAATGCCTAGAGTCACTAACTTGGTAGGTCTAGAGTAATGACTTTAATGTAAGTGATCAAAATATCCTAAAGAGGGGGCGTTTCTAGTAATGATGGATAGAGGATAAAGGGGGAAAAGCCTTGAACTGTCTCTGCTAACATAAAGGATGCCTGTAAACGTAACTGCCTTCTGTGCCAACTTCATAAAAATCATTTTTAAGAGATTTATAAAATTAATTACAATATAACCTTTTCATAATACGTATGCAATATTTACTTATGTATTGTGAACTAAACCATGAACACTGAACTATGCAGCTCCAGTTGCAAGCCTGTCTTAAGGAAGAACTTAGGCTGACACTGAGAATTTCCCACCAGCACCAACAGAGCAAGCCTTCAAAAATGAATGGCTAATTCTAAACACAGGTATCATTGCCACCAGCATGTAAAAGTAGATTATTTTCATTATCTCATAAGTTAAATATGAAACATGCTTATTATTTATTCAATATTATATATTAATACCAATTAACAAAATTCAATAGTGCTTATTAATATTATTGAATATATACCATTTATATGGGGTATATTTTCTCATATTGAAATCATTTCTTTCATTTGGGTAGGAAAAAGAGGTCTACAGCCTCTGAAGGCAGCTTACCTCTGCAACTTTCAGAAACTCTGAGATTCTTGTCATCCTAGTCAGAAACTTCTTATAGATGTCAAGACCTTCTTTGCACTGGTTCTTTTTCATATCAAAATATTTTTCTGCCCAAAAAAGTATGAAAATATTCTTATTTACATTAAAAAGACAAAAAAAATCAAAGTTTCCTGAGAAAGGATAAAGATTAGGAAGTAGCTCCAGAAAGATCACAATTTCCTCAAAGGATTTACTCTACACCAAAAATTAGTGCTATTAGTTTGGATACTTAAAGCAAATCAAAACTGAGGTTCTAGTACATTAAAAATAGAAAAATTATCCAATAGAGGGCTAATATCTAATATATACAAAGAACTCAAGAAGTTAAACTCCAGAGAAACAAATAACCCCATTAATACAAAAATGAGATGCAGAGCTAAACAAAGAATTCTCAATTGAGGAATGTCTGAGATCAGGGAAATGAAAATCAAAACAACCCTGAGATTCCACCTCACACCAGTCAGAATAGATAAATCAAAAACTCAGGGGACAGCAGATGCTGGAGAGGATGTGGAGAAAGTGGAACACTCCTCCATTGCTGATGGGATTGCAAACCAGTACAACCACTCTGGAATTCAGTTTGGCAGTTCCTCAGAAAACTGGACACAGTACTGCTTCAGGGCCCAGGTATAGCACACCTGGGCATATACCCAGAAGATGCCCCAACATGTAATAAGGACACATGCTCCACTATGTTCATAGCAGCCTTATTTATAATAGCCAGAAGCTGGAAAGAACCCAGATGTCCCTCAACAGAGGAATGGATACAGAAAATGTGGTACATTTATACAATGGAATACTACTCGGCTATTAAAAACAATGAATTCATGAAATTCTTAGGCAAATGGATGGAACTAGAACATATCATACTGAGTGAGGTAACCCAATCACAAAAGAACACACATGGTATGCACTCACTGATATGTAGATATTAACCCAGAAGCTCAGAACACCCAAGATACACTTCACAGACCACATGAAGCTCAAGAAGGAAGACCAAAGTGTGGAGACTTTAGTCTTTCATAGAAGGGGGAACAAAATACCCATGGCTCACAGCCAACCAATAGGGTCCCCAATGGAGTAGCTAAAGAAAGAACCCTAGGAGCTGAAGAGGTTTGCAGCTGCATAGGAGGAGCAACAATATGTACCAACCAGTACCCCCAGAGCTGCCAGGGACTAAAACACCAACCAGAGTACACATGAAGGGAACCATGGCTCCAGCTACATATGTAGCATAGGATGGACTTTCCAGACATCAATGACAGGAGGGGCCATTGGTCCTGTGAAGGCTCGATGCCCCAGTGTAGGGGAATGCCAGTTCAGGAAAGGAGAGGATAGGGGGAAAAAGAAAGGGAGTTTTTGGAAGGGTAACAAGGAAAGGGGATACTATTTGATATGTAAAGCAAATATCTAATATAAAAAATAGAAAAAGTGCTGGAAGGTATTCACATTACTATTTTATTCCCAATACTGCTTTACTCACATTTCTCCAAGTATATATTTGCATGTAAGCACACAGAATATTTCACTTAAAATACTAAAATCTGGTTATAAATATGTTATTAATATACCAGTATTAACATTCTAAGATTGCAACTTCATCCAATGTCACTTTAAAAACTCCCTTAATTTGTATATAGACAAAGAGCATCACAATTACTTATCATGAAGTAAAAGGCTATCACTTCCACAGCCTTATTTGTTCAGTTATGAAGTACTCCTCTATATATTTTTGTTGTTCCAGTCTATGAAAACCACATTTAAATAAATAAACTGTCTAAGAGGCAGGGCATACTAGAATAAATATACTCAGGTTCTGATAATACTTTGGAACCTTTTATTATTCCTTTTCTAGACCTTCAAAATCTCAATTTTAAAAGAAAACGAGGTGGGGAGGGGCTGAAGACGTAGCCTAGAGCACTTGTTCCTCCAGAGTTTAGTTCCCAGCACCCATGTCAAGAAGCTCACAACTTCCTGAAACTCCAGCTGCAGGAGATCCATCTTTCCTCCAAAATATCTGAACATACACACAGCAAGCAAACACATGGAGATCCAAACAAGCCCATTTATAAAAATGAAAATGAGACAAGTGAAACCTTTAAAAGCAGCATTTCTACACAAAACAATTTCAAATGCATCTTGGTATATAAGAAAACATCACAAGCTCTAAACTCCCCCAAAGTAAAACGTCCTCCCAATATTGACTAGTTTAAAAATAATTCTTAACTTCAAAAGTAAGTTTAGGGACTAAGAATACAGATACAGCTCAGTGATAAAGCATAATCTCAGCATTCAAGAAAACCTAGCTTTAATCCCCAGGACCACACTAGTATGTGCCTCAAATTTTGGAGAAAAAAAAAATTACACACACACACACACTACTTTCATAAGGTTTTTTGTAGAAGACATACTTAGGAAATATACTTTTTCTGAGGAAAATAAAATAAAAGGCTTTTCCTAAAACTTTACAGCTTTAAGTATTTCTTAAATTAATGAAACAATCCAAAAAAATTAGTACTATATAAAAAAATTAGGTATAACTAGGTAAAATATTCCAGTTATTAAAATGAGAATGAGAATGTATTCACTTGTATAGGCAGGATATGTGTGTGTGTATAGAGGTATAAAAATCTTTCTTCAAATAAACTTTTAGAACAAACATAAGGTATAGTGGACTTCGCAGCAGTTTAAAGTAACTACTGTCAGTATCACTAATCCATACAATATGAAATAAAGTTATCAAAGATATTGTAGTACTTACCCAATAAATTAATAATTCCTTCATTGTATGCTGCAAATAGTCTAATGGCATCTTTGAACAGGAGCATGAAGGCAGCATTTATTACCCCATTTGTAAGTTCATTACTATTAACCTAGGCAAAAACGGAAAATAAGACTAGCTCATTTCATATTTTAAACAACACTAACAAAATGATTTTTCTCTAAAATTCAATAAAACATGTCAGCTTATTAAGAAAAGGGGGTTTATTTTCCCCTATGATATACATTACAAGTAAGTTTTCCAATCCATAAGTTTCCTGATTTCTCACCATCAGAATTACACGCAAACACTGTAGAAGAAAATCCAGAAGCAAGCAAACAGCAGAAACAACTTTAAACATTCGTTCTAGTTTATCATTATGACTGAAAGTAAAAATGCCATTCACCGTTTAACTTTCAGGTTAAACACCAAGTCTCTTAATTATAACTTGATTACATTGCTATAAGTTCACACAAAGGGCACATGCACATGTGTGTGTGTACACATGCGTGCACACATGCGCGCGCGCGCACACACACGCACACACACACACACATATTTAGGGTTTCTAGTTAGAAAAGCTAAAGACCACTGAGTAAGATCCAGTAAACTGTTCTATATAATGAAGTATAATACAGACATTATAGCAAGTAAATAATTTTATAGAGAGACCAAACAATGTATCAAGTGAATGAAAAACCTTTGCACATCTATAGAGCCAAAATAATACTCTCTAATACACCTTTCTGTGTATTCTTTCTGCTTTCTGTGTCTTCCAGAGCCACAGTCTTTAAGCAAGTGCTTTTCTTCTTTTTTTTATGAAAGGGAAGACTTTTAGGTGCTAGGAATTATGTTCTCTTCTGTAGTTAAGCCAATACTACTAATGTGACACAAAACAGCCACAGTAGTATGCAAACCAACCAAGAATCTGGCTAGGTGCCACTAGTACTACTGTGGATACTGAAATTTTAATTTCATAAAATTTTCACATAACACAAAACAAAAACTTTTCAACTATATAAAAATGAAAAAATGATAAAGATTATCAAGTCATTCATCATTATAGTCTGACACTTTCCAGTCTATGAAACACAGGAGTAGTTTATTATATGCTTAGTTAACACTCACTAGTCAAATAACATCATTATAAAAAAAATCCAGGGGATACAATGTCAAGGTGCTTTGATAGATGTCAAGCAATCTATCAAAAATGAGATTTGAACCTCCTTTTATTTCTAAATACTTGTCATGCTTTGCATCCTACCAAGCAAAAGTGAAACATTAAGAAGGCTGTACACCAAAGTAATCCTTACAGTTTTAAAATCTGAAACTCCTATGAAGTTTCAGTCAAGCACTTTACCCATCACTTGCTTTAATCTGTATAATCTAAAATTTTAGCACTAGAGAAAAATCATACTGTTAACCAAAGAGTACTATATAGAGTGGACAAAATTATGAAAACTTGAGGCTAGAGTTAACCAGTTATGACTATCTAATTATTTAGAATTTTTGAATTAACAAAGATATATCAACTTACATTAAAATCAAGAAGTGCATCCATTTGATTTTGGATAATTGGTACAGTTTTTAACAGTTTTTCTGTGTTCATTGTTCTCATAACTCCATCAGCCCTATTAAGAAAACAAACCCAAAACAATTCTTTATTAAATCGCCCATTTGGTTCTCTACATAAATAACAAGACTGTGATGAAACATCACATATTCTTAAGTGGTTATTGAACTCTAATCTCAAGTAAGGATTATATAGAAAGAGAGTAAAAAGCAACAGCCAGGAACTGATCCTACCAAAAAGGAGGAAGGGCATGAGCCATGGAGAGATAGCTCAGCCTAAGTACTGAGGACAGCTGTCCAGAGGGCCCAGGTTCTATTTCTAATACCCATATGGCAGCTTATAACCTAAGTAATGTCTGTGGGCAAGCAAAATGGTGCATACACATATGTTGGCAAAACACATAAAATACTATTTTAAGCGAAAGTGAAAGTTTCTATTATAAAGCAAGGTGTATTGTTATCACAAGAACTAATGGCACAAGTCATGATCATTCTTGTACATAAAGACGCGATATATACCTCCTTAAAAGCAAAAGAAACTATTAGCCAGAAATCAGTAAACAGTTAAGTACCACGTTGTCAGGAGTTGACTTCACTTAATTTATTTATACCCAGATCTCTAATCCTACCTAGTAAACAGACTGGAGCAGGAGTAGCACAAGATCCAGGGTAGTCTGCTGCAAAATAAAAACTTTAAAAGTCTGGCAATGGGCAGCCAGAGATAAAAGCACTTTTCCAAAAGCTTAAGGATCTGAGTTCTAGCCCCAGAATTCAGGGTGCAAGAACAGGATCAACTCTTAAAAGCGGTCCCATGAACAACACACACACCACAGCACATGCATAATGGCACTCACACAACAATAATATATAAAATCATGTGATAAAATGGCCTGGCATGGTCTCAGCAGCAGAGTGCTTGCCTAACATGTGTCCTAAACACAATCCCCAACAGGAGGGAAAGGTAGAACAATACTTGAGTCAAATATCAAAGACTTTTAAAAGAAAATCCGTTTTACAAAATAGAATTTTTATTAAGTCTCTCTAATCTAAGCCATACTAAGAATACTGTTTCAAAAAGTAACAATATTGCCTTGTGGAGATTCCACAGAGTTTAATGAAACAAATACTGTATTGCCTCAGCCAGTTTTGATAAGCTTTAGATAATATACCCATCCAATGTTCAACACTGTTTTCTCTCAGGTAACAAATACACTGGTTGACAACAGTTGCTGGAATCTGAGAGGACACAATTCCTCTTTGCAACTTGTCCTTTTCATAGTTATCACACTTTATTCCCAAACACCATCATTTCTCATTTAATCCTTTCTCATTTTTCTGATGTCATTTTTTACTTCTGGACATCTCTCCATCACAGATGTCTTGAATGTTATCTCAGTCTTCTTTATTTAGCACATCATCTAAATGAAGAACTCAACTTCTTTAAAAGTAGGCAGCCTCTTAGCCCCCAAATGAAAAAGGTCAAAATTGTCACTATTGTAAACATTCTTTGGCAAACAATTTTCTTCCACCTTTCTCCTTTATAGTCAGTCCCCTAGCAAACTCACAATCCTGGGTAAAAAAAAAATAATTCACTCATATCCATACATGAGTACAAATTTTTAAAAAGCCATACAAGGGATACAGTGAATGAGACAATGTTAGCCTAGTATGCACAATAAACCCTTTGGTTTTTAATTATACTATGCAAGCTGGCAGACACATAAATTCATGATGATCAACTTTACATAAGTAGTAAAGATTGCCACAAATCCTTAG
Source organism: Apodemus sylvaticus (assembly GCF_947179515.1). Lineage (NCBI taxonomy): Eukaryota > Metazoa > Chordata > Mammalia > Rodentia > Muridae > Apodemus > Apodemus sylvaticus. The sequence goes on from NC_067472.1 coordinate 116,208,048, forward strand.
TCTTTTCTAGAGAACTCCAAAGCATCTTCAAACCTCCCTCTACTTCTATGACATAGCCTTCCATCCCATACTCTCAGCTCATTAACTTTCAAAATGATTCACATATAGTCCACACAGAAACAGTTTATTCAACAGGGTATATAGGAAGTAAGAAAGACTCCTGATAGAAAATCTCTACTGCAGTCTTCTACAGAGTGCCTAAATATGTAACATGCAGTCAGGAGAAGTAATTTGGAAAAACCATCAACTCTCCATAATTTAAAAGAAAGTTTAAAGAAAAAGACTTGATTTCATCTTTTAAACATCTTGTAAATGTCTACATTTTTAAGAATTCCAGAGCAGGCCAGATGGTGGCACACTGGCTTTGAGGCCAGCCTGGTTGACAGAGTAAGTTCCAGGACAGTCAAGGCTACCCAGAGAAAGCCTGTCTCAAAATTTACTCCAGTAAATACTTTATAATTTCAAGAACAAACTGAAGCATACAGCAAGTATTTAGATCTCTAAGATGTGGAAGCTGCAGGGCAGTTTACTGGAAGGGCATTCACCAGGAATGTCTGCAGATGGCACATGTACTGCTTCTTTGGCTCTTTCCTGAGCTATAATTCAGCCTATAGAAAAAGCTGTGTATAAGACACTAGTAGATATCAAAGTACTGGTCACATTTTTTGTGTGATCAGTTCTTGTGCTAAGATGATCAGTACTCAGAATGCAATAAAATTAAACTCACCTTTTATATGCATGATGTCTGGGAAAGGCTACCTAATTTCAATCCCCAGCACACACATAAGGGTGGAAAAGGAGACCTAATTCCTTAAAATTGTCTTCTGATCTCCAAACATGTGTTGAGGCATACACAGCTTCCACCACCCCCCCATGCACACATGATGACAAATAATTTTTGAAAAAGATGTTGAAACTATGGGCCCTGTCCCGAGAGCTATAGTCACACCCAAAGCTATCTACCTCCATATAGCTCACAGGTCCATGTTTCCAAAGGGACAGCCTACAATCCAAAGGGCCCGTAGCCCTATGCTCCTGAATAAGTGCTCTGAACATGAATCCATGCTTTCCCCTGTGCCACAAGTACCCTTCAGTTTCTGTCTAGCTTTGCCTAAGTTTTGCTATGAGGGGTGGAACAAGGGGAGCAAACCAAGTGGATCACTAACGGCCTAGTGACTTAAATTACAAAACTACATCAAGATGGGCTCTGTCGTGAGCTGCACTGTGAGCACTGAAGCCAGGATGCTCTTCAGCACCTTTTCACGCCTCCAGATCAAGAGCTGATTTCTTGGTGGCACCTTTGGCATATTTAAGACGTCTATCAAAATTGCCACGCAATGCAATTAAAGTGTCTGTTGCATCCACACTTTCTCATTCAATACTTGTACTATGATGGAAATTTTTTGGGAGGGGAGGGGAGGAAAAGGAGGGGAGAGGGGGGAGGGGAAGGAAGGAAGGAAGGAAGGAAGGAAGGAAGGAAGGAAGGAAGGAAGGAAGGAAGGAAGGAAGGAAGGAAAAATGGGGGAAAGGAGGAGGAACGGGAGGGGAAGGAAAGGGAGGAGGAGAAGGAGGGGCAGGAGGAGAAAGAAGAAGAGGAGGAAGAGGAGAAAAGGAGGAAGAGAAGAAAGAAGAGAAGGAAGAGGAGGAAGAGAAGGAGGAGAAGAGTTAATAAAGAGCTCATGGTTTCAGCGCCTTTCCTAAATCCTTGGATGATAGGCATGTGCTACCACAACTGGCTACAAAAAAAGGGAAGGAATGAACAAGATATCCTATATTTATTAGAAAGCCAGGTTAGGCCTCAGTAGGCACAGACAGATCTTGAGAATTCAAGGTCAGCCAGGGACACATGAGACCCTATCTGTAATCAAACAAACAAATTAAAATTCCTGGCTGTTTTTCTATCAAAATTGACATGTTGATCCTAAACCTCACATGGAATTTCAAACAAACCAGGAGATAAACATAATTAATTGAGTGGGTACAGGATAGATATTGGGACTAAGGGTTAGGGTTAGGGTTAGGGTATAGGATAGAAATTGGGACTAAAAGAGACTATAGGAAATGAAAGAATACGGTAGGGTTATGTCACATAAATTTGTAAACAAACTAAAAAGTACTTATACATTTTTAAAAACTTAATTTTAATCATGAGAATTATAAAAGTTGTTACAAAGATAAATTAACTTTAAAATATCCTACTACAGAAAGGATATGGCATTTCTTCAAAAGAAAAATAAATTTTATAAAACTGGGTAAAAGTATGTAATTCACAATGTAGTAATTTCTGTTTTACACTATTTGATATTTAAATTAGAAATGAAAACATAACTCACCCTCTTTTCACTTTTGTGAAATCAAATGCAACTTGTCTGTATGAAACTGCCTTTTCATTTAAGTATCTACTATACCGTCTAATAAATGTAGACATATCATATCCTGCAAAAGAAAGCTTTTGTAAATGATTAAAGTCCAAAGGTTATCTATAAAACAAATTTATTATTTAATAGCAAAAATATGGTATCCCAACTACATTCAGTGATACAAATAACTAATAAGTGCCACACTAATTCTTCAATATTTTTAAAGTCAGTTGTTTCATATGCAACTTTAAAATCTTTTCCCTTACAATTTCGGCTACGAGCCTAAAAATAAGTCTATTTTGCTTCTTCTGATGCATGTGCCTATTCTTTACTTTTCAGGAGTCATAAAAATATATTTCCTTCACAACTAGAACCTCAGAGCTCACCAGGAGGTGGCGGCACAACACTTAGGAGGCATAGGCAGGCAGATCTCTGAGTTTCAAGGTCACCCTGGTCTACAGAGTAAATTCCAGGACAGCCAGACCACAAAGAGAAACTCTGGTTTTGGGGCTGGGTTGGTTGGTTGGCTGGCTGGTTGGTTGGTTGGTTGGTTTGGGGGGGAAGGAGGCACACCTCAGAACTCAAGCATAAACAATAGAACCATAATTCCATCCCTCAAATCAAATGAAGTTTCTATTGTTATACTTGTAAAACCTGTAGCTATGTAATATTTAGGACAAGTGTATCTCATATGTGTCAAGATTGAAAGAAATATAAATGCTCTGTCCAATAAAAGACAGTAATATGTGTATTGAAGGCACAACTAAAACAGTTTTTAAACATTTTCAATAAAACCTTGTAAAGTAATGCAAATTACTCTTAACACTGTTTCATCATATCAGGAACATAAAATCTCATCAGTATTACTTTTTAAGATACCATAAACCTTATATTTTAGCTATTGTCTGGGTCAAAGCTCTATAAATTTTTGCTCCTTGCTGAAAAATAATGGGTTTCTTTTAATTTGGCTTTGCCAAGCAGATCTGACTTTATCTTACACTTTATAAAAAGACAATATTAACATATATATACATTCACACACATATACATACACCCACAAGTAGATCTGGTATTAATACTTATCAATTTGCAAATGCTTGTATTTGGCAAAACCAGAACGGGGAAGTGGGAAGGAGTGGGTGGGAGGACAGGGGAAGAGAAAGGGGCTTATGGGACTTTCGGGGAGTGGGGGGCTAGAAATGGGGAAATCATTTGAAATGTAAACAAAAAAATATATCGAATAAAAAAAAATTTGCAAATGCTTACCAAGATGCCTACTATAAAAACCAGAACAAAAGAGATAAGGGGGGGGGAAGGAGTTATTGCTATTACCCAGTCTCACACCCATTAATGTACTTTATAAAGTACATACACACTCCTGGGTTTTTGGTTCATGCTGTTCCCCACTAGTTTTTCTTACCTTGAGAGGGAAAATACCTCTTACTCTTCAAGCCTCAATCAACTTATTTGAAAATACTCTAACTTTCATGCTCCAATATTCTTTCTATGTATAACTGGTAGCTACTAGTTATAAAGCAGGTCCATCCTACTGACTAGACTAGTTTACTTAAAGTTCTTATACCAGATACCAGGCTCCACCTAACAAGACACACAGTAGTACATCAGTGATAAAAAAATTACTTTGCAAAAACCTCAATGAATAAATGCTAACTATGATTTAATCTTATTGTAAAAAACTTTAGGGGCTGGATAGATGGCTCGTGGATTAAAAGCACCAACTGCTCTTCCAGAGGACCCAGGTTCAAATCCTCGTACCCACATGGAAGATCGCTACTGTCTACAACTCTAAGATCTGACACCCTCACTACATACATGCAGGCAAAACACCAATGCATATAAGATGAAGTAAAAACTTTACAGAGGGTTCTTCTGTGCAGCCCTGGACGTCCTCAAACTTGGAGATCTGCCTGCCTCTGCCTCCCAAGTACTAGGCATATGTCATCACCAGCAGCTAAAATATATGTTTTAACAATATATAGATAAGAGAGAAATTCCTGGCCACTGTATGCATATGGAGACCAAAGGGTAACTTGCAGAACTCTTCTTTCTTTTCATCATGTGGGTCTGGGCATCAAATTGGGGGTTGGGTTTGGAAACAAACACCTTTACCTACTGGGCCAGCTCACCAAGAATATGTTCTATATAAAGTAATGGAAAATGCTAAAGACATCATCTACCTCTTTGTAAAAGGAATAAAACTCTAAAATCTTTAACACTAAATTTATTTAATTTAATCCAGGTTTTAAGACATGGCTCAGTGTCTAAGAGCCCTAGCACCCACAAGGTAACTGCAAGCATGTGGTACAGAGACTCACAATCAGGCAAAACCCATTATACATAAAATAAAAATACAAATTAAAAAATTAAAAGAAATTTAATTTTTACCTTAAAGAAATGAAAATTAGTAACTGAGACCAAAAAACAAATAAACTTGATAGATTTTCCCCCCATATAGGAACAGTTTTTTGTTTTGTTTTGTTTTTTACTTTTTTCCTTAAAGTAAAAGTTTAAAAGCAGCAGTAAAAAGATCTGCAAGTAAAGTTGGATGTGATGGGTCATGCCTATAATCCCTGAGCTTGGGAGCTAAGCACAGGACTGCCCTGAATGATGTCCAGGTCAGCCTGAGCTACTGAGACCATGTTTCAAAAAATAAAAGCAAAAACCAAAGTAACAAAAAATAAGGGGAAAAGACAACAAACAAGCAGTTTCTATCTTCCTATCAATCATTTCTATGTACATTTGTGCTTAAATTAAGTAATCTCTTCCACCTCTCAAAGCCCTGCATAGTAGGTCACACGTTCTCTGAAATACTTCCCAGACTTAACCTCACTGTTAATGTTTCCAAATAGCTTAGCAATCCTTTCCCAGTTGTGACAGTCTATAATATAAATTCCTAATTTTGGAAATAATACAATGGACCCCATTAAGACAGAAGAACAGGACAGCTATAGCTGAAACATGACAATTCAAAGTGAAAAGGAAACTGTTAAAAAAAAAAGAGAGAGAAGCACACGAGTTATTTGGTTGGAGTGCTCAATTCACAATCTGTACTTGGGTAAAGTGTTCCCATGTAACAGTACCAAATATAAGGAATACATACAATTAAAAAAACCTTTTTAAAGTTAATTTAAATAGGATCAGACATGTTATGTCATTACCACTATACTCAACTTTGTCCCTACAATGAATAATATCAACTATATTTGTTATGATAAAACAAAATGAAAAAGCAGCAATAAAAATTAAGGTAGTATTTTTTAGTGTTTCCTATGTGCCAGGCATTATTCTGAGCACTTACGGTTAGTTACTAACTATATTAAGTCACATAATGACATGACTGAGCAGGGACTACCGTCATTCCTAATTTTACAGACAACAACACAGAGGTAAAGTAAACTTGATCAAGTCCATATAGTTGTAAGTGGTAAAGAGTAAATTCAAGTCCAGGCAGTCAAGTACCAGAATCCATATTTGCAAATAACTACTCTGAACTGTCTATCACAGATTGGGTGCTAGGTATGAAATTAATCTGAATTTCAAATTAAAAGACTCACTGAACCATGATTTGAAGCATTAATATACTAATATAGTTGAATGCTGCACTAATCATTATATGGGATTACTCTCGATTTTCTAGAAAAAAGAATAAAATGTCATTACCTTGCAATCCACTTTTATCCAAAAAATTGCTTAAGTTAAACAATGTGTTTCTTGAAGCCAAATACTGAATGAAACGCTGGAAAACAAAAACTTACAATAAATTATGGTGTTGCCATTTTACAAACGTAATTTGAAAGTAGGAAGTACTGTTAACGCTTATTTCAGTAAGCATTATTACAATCTCGCCTCCTCCCTCTCATTAGTTACCAAACATAAAAACATAATAGCTTTTACTAGTAGACATTTATTACAACTTAATGATCAACTACAATACTAAAGTCAATATAATTAAATGAATTAAACATGTATCAACTACAATCAATCATTCTATCTTTACTATAGCATAGTGGAACATAGGTAAGTATCATCAGGTTATATCTGCACTTCCAAAGTAATCTATTTATTCTGGTTTTGTATGGCACACCATGGCACATACTGGAGATCAGAGCACGATTTTTAGAAATGAGTTCTATTCTTCCACCATGCAGGTTCTAAAGATCCAACTTAGATCCCCAGGCATGGCAGCAACTGGCTTCACCTGCTGAACTTGCCCTTTGTATTCATTCAGCTGAGGAGTTATCATCAAAGCTTCAAGAAGAGAAGCAAGTTAAATAATCAGTAATCACACCAATATACTTGTCAAAGTTTTCCCTGGGCTGGTAAGATGTCTCAGCATGTAAAGATGCTTAGCCTGCAAGCCTGGTGACTTTGAGTTTGACCCCTGAAACCCCACCACTCATCCCACACAATAATAAAACTTTTTAAAAAGTTATTCTTACCTCATTTCCATACACCATCAAATGGTGAGTTGTAATGAGTGATTTGAAGACCACCACCCAACTACTGTTAGTAGTTCTTTCAAACAAACTGTCTGCCAACTGTGGGATGTTCACGTTCATCTCATTTGTACACTGAATTAAGTCTGTAATTTAAAAGAAAGATTAGTTTATTCTCCAGTTTTAATTTACTGCTAGTGCCAGATTTGAACAGTAATAACTATAAAAAAAAAAAAAAACTCTAAGCAAAATAATAGTTTGGACAAACTTTTAAAACTCTTCCAGGAGGGCTGACAAAATTGCTCAGCAGGTTCTTGTTACCAAGACTGATGACCGAAGATCAATACCCAGGACCCATAGGGTATGGGGGACCTACACACGCACACGTGTGCACACACACAACACACCTTTCAAAAGAAATGACATATATAGAAGCTTGAGCAGGAAGTCAGTCGGCACCGGCAGGAGAGGAGCAGCGACTGTCTGTGAGGGGAAATCTTACTTTGTGTGTGTAGAGTATGGCTCCTCTTGTCCCCTGTGACTCTACTGCTCAACTCAGTGCATCTTATCCACTGGCTAAGTCTGACAAAACTGAAATCAGGTTTAAGCTACCAAATTTAAAATTATTAATACTGCTAAAGGTATGTCAAAATTCCAGTTTATTTTGAGGCAGAGTCTATCAATTTCTTTCCTTTCCTTCCCTTTCTTCCTTTCTTGCTTGCTTTCCTTTCTTTGATTTTGAGGCAGGATCTCTCTCTCTGTAGCTATGACTGTCCTGGAATTCACTATGTAGACCAGGTTGGCCTTCAACTCACAGAGAACTCACCTGCATGTGTGCTGAGATTAAGATATGTGCCACCACGCCTGGCCTAAATTCCAATCTAATTTAGTTCAAACTCAAAGGCATTATTATAAATAGTCAAATAGTCTAGCACACAACTGTTTGATTACCCAAACTGGAAAAAATAAAATTAGCAGACCTCATAGTTTTACTTACAACCTGCTTTAAAATTTTTAGTGGCAAATTCAATATAGGAAATCCAAACTATGATCCAATCTAGAGGATAGAGAGGTAGATCCAGACAAGACGTCTTTTACTTTTAATATGTGTATCAAACATGATGTACAAATATGTCAGTTACTACAACTATAAAAAAATGTAATTTATTCACTTTCATTGTTTAGTTGAAAATGACTAAATAGTAATTCAGACAACCTAACTTGGCCTTGACTCCTTACAAGAAATGACAACGTAACTAAGAATAGTTATATACTTGCAATAAACTTTAAAATACTTGCTTTAGTAGCTCCAACTGGTAACATTTGCTCAGCAACTGAATTTAGACAAGTAGCTACCCAAGCCAATACTGCCTGAAGAATAAAGCACCAAACAATGTAACAAAAGTCCATACAACAGCAGAATAGCAAAAGCTTTCACAACTCTAATCAATTGTAACAAAACAGTAAATTCAACTTGGGTGTGTACAGGCTTCTGAAATTTTATAACAGAAGCCAATCTGCCATCTCTGAATCCTCATACTACTTTATACCTAAAGTTCTACTGTGCTGGATGCCTACTGCTTGCTTTATTCCAAAGACAATCTGATGAGGGCAAAGTTGTTGCTTTTTTCTTTAAAAACTGGGTCTCCCTATATACCCAGGCAGGCTCTGAATCATGATCCTCATAGTCTAGCCTGATTCTTAGTTTTAAGTAACTAAATTCTTAGTCCCCCTTCTCCCATTTAGCTTTATATTCCTAGATTTTTCTTATCCTTTCAGAAGATATCTTGAGAAAATTACTGAAGTTCTTAAGTATAGTAAACTACTGCCTAAAAATATTAATTTTTTTTGTTTGGTGTTAAATGTGAATGAATTGTGTACATGTTCATGTGGATATGAGCACATGTGTACAATGTGCATACACATAGGCCAGAGATCAATGCCAGATGTCTCTCAGCTATTGCTCTCCATGTTTTCTGAGACTTGGAATAAAGATGCTGGCCCCATGCCCAGTGGTTTACAAGAGCCGAGGATTCAAACTCAGGGTCTTGTGCTAGAACAGCAATGACTACCAACTGAGCCATTGCCCCAACCTCTTTGGAATCTATTTCCAAAATTGAACCTGCCATCAAACTGCCAAAACAGTGTTCCTCCTACTTCTCTCTGCATGTTAATACAGAAATACATTTTTTTTTGATTTGGTTTTTCAAGACAGGGTTTCTCTGCATTGCCCTGGCTGTCCTGGAACTCACTCTGTAGACCAGGCTGGCCTCAAACTCAGAAATCCACCTGCCTCTGCCTCCCAGAGTGCTGGGATTACAGGCGTGTGCCACCACCGCCTGGCTCAGAAATACATTCTTTATATCAGTAACCAAGCTTCCCCATCACACCTCCTAAACCTACAAAACATCCACCTTGAACTGGGCATAGCAGTACATGCTGTTATCCAAGCAATGCGGCAAGAGAACTGCCACTTGGCACGTGTTATTATAGTGAATATTACACTAGTCAAGGCTACCCTGTGGGACTCCTCAGAAAACAACAAGGTTGTCAAGAGTAAGGAACACTGATCAGATCAGTTCCTTTATTTTTGGTAATAGCTGACTTGGGATCTCACCTATCACAATACAGCACAGAAGAGTGTTCTACAAAGCAACACTATCACTATCTAGCCTAAAATTAATGTCCTTACTTATTTCAGCATGGCACAAAGCTGCACTTTTGCTATCTTTCTTTTTGCATCTTACCCTCTAACAGAACACCACTGCAATGTTGTGTGGATAGGATAGTTTGTTATTTCATACCTGAGTCTTTCCATTCTAGTTCATTATTCAAAGCATTACTTTTTTTTTCAGAGTTGAAGACCCGGAACCTAGAGCCTTGTGCTTGCGAAGCGCTCTACCACTGAGCTGAATCCCAACTCCCAAACATTACGTTTTTAAATTAAGATTTCCCTTCTACAAACTATCTACAGTCACTGAAACTGCTACATAATAATTCTACCCTACAGAAATTTCTTCTATACTGAATTTTCAAATCATTTTGTTCTACTAATCACCTTAAAAGGTGCTCCATTTCTTTATCCATCAGAGATAAATAGCTAAGGTTAAACAAAAAGCCTATTTTTTCAGTAAGAATGCATTTCAGGTTCAACTACACTATACACAATGGGTGTGCATAAAAACTGAGTTACATGTACATGTATACTATATTATACTGAGAATGAGTGTGCAAATACACTACTTACATTTATACTGTGCCCCCTTATGGTCTGCTTTCCCCCTGCACATATTTTAGTCATCCCAATGTCTTTCTTTGTCTTTCTTCACAGATGCCAAACACTGTTTTACCTCAGATGTTTGGCACTGCTGTTACTTCTACCTGGATGCTTTCTCCTGGATACTTGCTTTCTCACTTCCTATAGCTCCTTGCTGAAATGTCACATTTATCAGATAAATGTCTTTGGATATCAATTTGTATTCACAAATCCTTAGGGTACTTTGCCATCATTAGCTTAACTCATCTTAATGTTTGTCTCTAAACTTAGTTTTTGTATGGACAGAGTTGTTTTTTTCTCCACTATTTCCCCAAAGGCCTGAAACAATGCCACGCATACAATGGTCATTAATATTTCTTAAATAAACACATTCATTTTGGTATGTATTTTTTCACATTCCTCTTTGAAAACATACGTAGTTATTCGGCCCTGGGCGTCCCTGACATTCCTGTGTAGATCAGGGCGGCCTCCAACTGTCTGTCCCCCAAGTATAGGTATATGCTGGGTGCACAGGTACACTTAAAGAAAGCACCCAGCTGGGTTCCGTAGCACAGGCAGGAGGCTACCACAATGCCTAGGTTGGCTACAGTGAGAAGTTAAGACCAGTCTGAGCTGGTGAGACCCTATCCCCAAAATTAAAAATGCAGGAAGAAAAGGAAGGAAGAGGAAGAGGCATGTAATGAGAGGAAGGGAGGAAAGGAGGCAGGATAAATCCACCCATCCAAAATGATTATCTTGTATGTATGAATCTACCAAACAGATTTTAGGGTAGTAATGGGGTAATGGCTTTTTTAAAAGATAGAATATACAACACCCAGATGGAAAAGGAATATTTGAGTTATCAAAAAGACAAAATAACCAGATGACCCAGGTTAAAAAACAACAACAACAAAAAAAAAAAAAAAAAAAAAAAACCCAGGAAGGTAAAGATCCTAACTCATACTATAAGTGGACATGCCTAATAATTCAGAATTAGTTGATTAAAAGGTAATACAGTATTATAATGAGAGACTATTAAAAACATAACAAAATAAAAGCTGACTAGTGAGAAATAGTTAACTACTTGTAAGCAAAAACCACAGAGAAGAAACAGACTCATACGCATACTCAAAAAAATATATACTTTAGCTGTGTATTTGCTAACACACACTGTATTTGCCCAAATACAGAGACATGAAAGCATTGACCTCTATAGTTTTGGCACAGGGTGTCAAGGTTGATATACAAAAGAGCTATCCCAGTACCTGTGTGATTCTGGGACCCTGGCAACTACTCCTCAGTCACATATACAAAACAATGCTGTACTACTCAGCCAACACTCTCTGAAGCTTAAGTCCAATGGCCAAAAGGACAAGCTTGACAGGAAACAGCCTGTGAGGCAAAGGTAGCATTGTTATTTCCATTGTTTAAGAGCTTAGAATTTAGTTCAGTGTGGTGGTGCGTGCCTTAATCCCAGGATGCAGAAGGCAGAGGCAGATGTAACTGAGTCCAGTCTGGTCTAGAACAAGTTATAGGACCACCAGAACTGCATAAAGACCCAGTGTCAAACAGACAAATTATCAGCACAGAATCTGAAGTATACTATTCAATGACTAGGTCAGTATTTTGAACTTAATGCAGTTTTCTCAGTGGAAGCCCTAAGGAATCTCTAAATATCACAGTTAAACTAAGGTAGTTCTGTCTTAGAAAGAAAACCCAGTCCTACTTATAGTCTGTTAGCAAAAAATAGTATGATTTCTGTCACTCTGTTCTCAAAATGAACAGGAAAAGAAACATTAAGAAGTAATTCTACAAGACACTATATCCTGCTAATTAATAAAGTTTCTCAACCCTGTTACTATATAGAAATAACCTTTTCCAAAAAAAATTTAATAGAAAAACTGCTGTGAAATCTCTGCAAATTCTCTTATCTGCTTCACTTCGTTATTTAAGCAAAGTTCTTTTTTAAAGGAAGGCATTAACTAAAAAGACCTCCAATGCAAGTTTCAGCTTTTAGTATATAATAAAGGCAACTTAAAGAAAAGCATTTTAGAAAAATAATTTTAAAGACTGAATACAGGGCAGAAAATATTTCTGGAAATACACTACAAAACTCCAAATAATAAGGATCACAGAAACGTTTTTTAAGGCAATAAAATTAGTTACCTTCAAGAGACTGAAGCCATACATGAGGATTAAAGAAAAAAAATCTCAATGTTAGAAGAATGGATGGTTTGTGCCCCAGGAATTTTCAATTACATTGTGTGTGTGTGTGTGTGTGTGTGTGTGTGCACGCGCGTCCTTAGTAGCAAACAGCTATGTCTATAAATGAAGAATATATAACTTCTCTCTAAATGAGGATTTAAAAATAAAGTCTTGCATTGCAGTCATTGGCATCTAACTGTATGGGGCTTAGACAGAAGCCAGGAATAAGAGGTTATCAGGGTGGGGACATGTCTTACATGTCTTCCTTGCATCACAATTGTAGCACTTAACACATTTCATTAAAATTAGTGGAGTATGTGAGTTTCTCTTCTAAAGCTGAGCTTACCAGAGCAGCACTATCTTCCTCACTGTGTTACCAGCATCAAACACAATATATTCTGAAGAAAAATTAATGAATGAGGGTTGCGATACAGCGAGTGGTTGCTTGCCTCGTACAAGTGAATTCCGGGATTCAATCTCCAGCAGCAAATAAAGAAAGATATATACTGAAAGTAGCAATATTCTAAGTAGTCTAAGGTCTGGTGCAGTATCATTTGAAAGAACCGTGTTAATTCACAATCATTTTATCATGTTTACAATACTCTACATTCCTAGAGTCGCTACAGTGACAAAGTATTAAACACCATAATTACAAAGCCTTTATCTCAACACTAGTACACAAGAACTACTTCCAAAAAAGAAGTCTTTCTAGCTGAGAAAGAACTGATCTCCCTTTCATTTAGAGTAGAAAAAAGCAGAACTCAAACAGGAATACTTAAAGGATGTCTATATGGAGAATGGTACACAAAGTCACCCTGAGATATTACACAGTAAGAGCTGGCTGAACACAGCTGGGCACTGCCAAATCTATAGAACTGTACATACTTTAATGTAAAAGTGCAAGATTAATGGAAAAACATCCTGTAATTGCCTTTCCTTTTAAAAATGAAATAAATCAGCTTAACTTATAGTCTCTTAAGGTTATCCATTATTTTGTTGTTCTTTTCACCTACTAATCATAAATTTAAAAAAATCTTATAACAAAAGCAAAGGTTTGTTATGTAGATGCTACACAGAAAAACATATACTTTCAAAAATATCAAGTATCCAGTAACAATAGACTCAAGCCCCTATCCTCACATAATCACATTGCCTCTGATTACTGTGTGAGCACTCCAGATACAGAGCTTCCCCTCTGTTCTGCTGGACTCTGCATTCCTACCACTGGGTGGCAGACGGACCAGAGAAACAACTGGCACTGGCAAGAAGAGTTCAGGCTCATGGTTAAGTTTCCTTTAACTTTGAGGTTAGGGCTCAATTTTCTATGTCCTTTAGAGTAATGATTTCCAAGCCTACATACCCCTGACACAAATTACAAATAAGAAATACACAGAAACCTTATTTTTGACAAGTACTGCCTCAAAAGATTTCTATGCCAGTTTTCAATTTGTGAAAAAATGCAAGATCAAAATGATAATGGAATAAAAACCCATCATCTAATGTAAGAATTTAAAAATATTTATTTAAAAGGAATAGGAAACCAAAATGAAAGCATTAACATAAGACCAGAGGATAATAATCAATCCATGATAAAGCAAAAGGTGTTTTCCTCTCTTCTTTGAAGATTTGAAGTTTCAGAATTACAATCTCTCCTACAGGAAAGAAAACATTTTAAGTATCAAGCAGTATAAAATTCAAATTTTTATGCCAAATTAAAGTTTATTATATATTAAAAATCTCACCAAGTTACTCTACCTGATGACAGAGATACTCATTCTCAGGCTTCTCAAAAGCAGTCCCAACAACAAGAACTTACGAAGACCAACTTCCTAGGCAATCTGAAGTCTATAGCAATATATTACTGGGCCCCACTACGATTACCAGTCTCCAGGAGATGCCCACACCCAGTAGTTATGGGCAGCACAAACTGGACTGGTGTGGTTATTTAAGAGAAAAGAGAAGGCACGAAGTTGGGGGTGAGTAAAGAGGTAAGCATGAATCTGGGAGGAGTTAGAGGGGAAGTTAGGGGAGAGTAACAACGATCCAAATACATTGTATAAAAGTATCAAAATATATAGTAAAAATATCCCGTTAAAACAGGCATTATGAATACTATCCTTACCTCCACTAAAGCTGTAAGCCAGAGGATGACATATAGAAAAAAATAAATTAAAAGAATTCTCCAAATCCCACCAATAATAAAAAGGAAGCTAAGTTAGAGAATCTCTGCAGAGCAGATTACTGTAAAAATATTTAAAAAAAGCACCTTATGATGTTTGTTGAAATTGGGTCAATTTAAAGAAAACCATGGTCTAATGTGTGAATAACCAAATGTCCTGGTTTCTACAAGTGAACCAATTTGGACAAAAATTATGTCACCCTACTTATCACTAACCTAGTGAAAGGTCAGGCTGGAGAGATGGCTCAGCGTTTAAGAGCACTGACTGCTCTTCCAAAGGTCCTGAGTTCAAATCCCAGCAACCACATGGTGGCTCACAACCATCTGTAATGGGATCCAATGCCCTCTTCTGGTGTGTCTGAAGACAGCTATAGTGTACTTACATATAATATTAAAAAAAAAAAAAAAAAAAAAACTAGTAAAAGGTCACAAGTAGCTAAGGAGTTGATGTATCACCCCCCCCCCCCAACCCGGTATTTGTAGTTTTCTGTCCTGGAGTGCTGTACTGTGGAGTTTCGTTAGCCTTCCTAAAGCACTTATATGATTCTTCTCTCTGGCCACCACATCCTCTCTTCCCTACCCATTAGTAGATTTCACCTTATGTCTCACATACTATTGGAAAACCATCTAATCTAACTTTAACAAAGTCCCAAATGAATGATGCAACATTTCTTCTCAGAAAAATCAACGTTAGGTTTTTGAGGAGTTGGAAATATTAGAATTTTTTACATTTTATGTCCAAAACTGTTTACACCTTAAAAAAAAAAAAAATCACAAACACTTGGTTGGCAGAGGTAGGATCCAAACCAGCCTGAAATATACAACAAAACTCACAAAGAACTCTACACAGACTTGTTTTATTTTAATAAGTCAGAGGCATTCTCCTCTGTTAAATACATTTCTGGACTCTATCTCCTATGTTGCACAATGTGAACACCGTATCTGGTAGATGTGCTGATATGATGATATAAATATATATGGATTCAGAGATGAAGCCAAAACCCATCTCCCCACTTTTGAGTTCCAGGAAGAAAGAGCAGAACCAGTAAAGGCTCTTTTCTGTGCCCAGATCACTGTTATTGTTTAACCACCAAGCAAAGGTAAGCAGGGATTCACAGGACTTCCCACATCTAATGATTTATTCTACCTATTCAGAAAGAATACTGGATTAGTTTGATTCTCTGCCTATCTCCCTCACAGAAAATACACAAACACTAGTCCGTGTCTTCCCCTACCGCAGTCCAACTAGGAAAAAGGAAAATCTTTATAGTCTACTTCCCAGAAGCTTTGCAAACCTCAGAATAAACAGAAATCCCACTTATTCTACACATATTCACAATATGGAATAACTGACCAATTTCTTAGGACTACAGAAGAGTAGACAAACAAAATGTCCACCTCAGTGTAGTTAGTTAACACATGGATAGGGGAAGATAATCAGGAGTTTATGGATTAGTGGAGAGAAAACAAATAAATACAGGCAGCTGGCAGTATTTTCTAGTTATGTAGTACTGAGGTAGGGTTTGTCTGGAGGAGGTTTGTTTCTATTTTCACATGATAGTAATGAAAAGAGTCCGAGACAAAAAGTAGTAAAGCTATCTCAACAAGTGGGCTGTGCCTATGAAAGTCAACTTCATAAAGCAGGAAATATGGAGGCATCCCATCTTTGCCAGAGTGAAATGACCCTGATCTGTATCTTCTCTATATGATTTTACAAAGCCTCTAGATTTTTCAAACTGTAAATACAAACAGTGGAATCTCAATTATTTGCCACACATTTAATGAGCCTTAAGTGAGTCAAAATCAACACCACCCACTTATAACACTTCATCAAGTAGTACTATACTGTGGCAAATAGGCACCAAAGAGCACTAAGAAAATAAAATTACCTTTAAAAAGCTCTTTCAAGGTGCTAAATGACAGGTGCAGCTAGAAAGCTGAAGCAGAATGTAGCCTATCTACATGGTTTTAAGTTTTGAACTAACTCCACAAGAAGAAGCATGAACAATTTTAACACACTGCTAATAAATTACTATAATAAAGCATAAGTATTTTTCCTAATGAGTTAACACTTGAGTCTTTTAATTTCTACAAGAGGAAATTAAACATTATTGTAAAATCCCCATACTCACACTGTATTATAACCACATTAATTCTTCTGATTCTAAAACCCATATCCACCTTTCCTTTCTTTTCTTTTGGAGGAAGGGGTGGGGGTGGTTGAGACAGGGTTTTTCTATGAATCCCTAGCTATCCTGGAACTATTTAGACCAGGCTGGCCTTAACTTTCTAAAAAGGCATTATAAAATATCATATACTTTGTCTTAAAAGCTGCCCAAGTTAAGCAGATAAATTTTAAACTTAGAAATTCCATGAAAATTACACTCAAGTAACATGAAATAAAGGGGAAAAATACCTGTGTAAATATTCAAGTTTTGACCATCAAAAAATATTCATCGAACTAAGGACAAGCTCAGATGAGTGCTTTCCTATTGCGCACAAAGCCCTGGTTTCAAACTCTAGCACCACATAAACTAGACAATGGTGCACATCTGTAATCCCAGGAGTCAGAAAGAAGGATCAAAAAGTTAGAAGCCAGCTTTAGTTTTAGTTACAAACAAGTTCAAAGCTAGTCTGGGCTACATGAGATCTTCAAACATTACCCTCCAAAAATAGTTTGTGTGGGAGGAAGGACACCACACTATTTCATAATATTTACAAACAGAATTTCATCACTGAAAATGTTATTTATTCAATTCACTGTGTAAGGCCCATCAACCCAATATACTAGAGTAAGAAATTATCAAACTTAATGTTTTTAAAACAATACTAGATGAGTTTTTCTATTAAAATTTGAAAGACAGCAGCATTTTACCCATTGACTGGTAATTATGGGCTTATAGGCTTCAAGTATAGCTCAATACAAGGCATCTTCATAAGCATGCTTCTGCTACTGAAAAAATCTGAAAATAAGTGCAGGGAACAGGGACACGCCTTAATTCCAGCACTTGGGAGGCAGAAACAGGCAAGTTATCTGTTATAGCCACTCTGGTCTACCTACCAAGTGAGCATATGCTAGCCAGGGCTAGCATAATGAGACCCTGTCAAGAAAGGAGGGAGGGAAGGAAAGAAGGGGGAGAGGAGGAAGGGAGGGGAGGGGAAGAGGGAGTAAGGGAAGGGAAAGGGAGAGGGAGAGGAAGGAAGAAGAGGGAGGGAAGGAGGGAGAGAGGGAGGGAGGGAGGGAGGGAAGACAGCTTAAGAATACGTCATTTTAATGTCTCACTGAACTATTACTTGGCTTGCATGTGTGCCAACCACAGTAACAACTGCAGTAATGCTAATAATAAAAACCTGGAGACTAAAAACAGCTGCTTCTTTCATTTAAGTATCATTTAAGTATCTGTAACCAAATAGATGTCACATGATAGTTTTAAAAACTAAATTCAATCTATAAATGACATTTGAAAAGTCTGCCGAATTTTTTAAAGGATATTATGGTTTTTGTTGGCTTATCATGAGGAAATAATGTAAACCTTAAGTAGTACAGAGAGCTAGCCACCTTTAAAAGGTCTTAACCACCTTTCTACTGTCATTCGACAATGTCAATATTTAACTTACAGTGTAATGTTATCAAAGGATCCTCAAATAAATCTTATGCTCAACTAATATGCTACTACAGGAAGAACTACTTTTCTAGTTGAGCCTTCCTTAAACTTGACAAACACTGGAGTACATGAAACAGCTTATCCTTTCACTGCTGCTGTGGTACACCACCTTTTATGACTATAATTGGCAAGTGAGAAGCTATTTTTAGACTTTCCTATGACAACGTCCTTTAAAGTTCATCTGTCCCTGTTAGCAGTCTTTGGAGTCTCACTAGTGAGTCTTACTCCCTTTAACAGTCTGTCCTAAGTGCTACTCCAATGCTCCAGTGCTACACCTAAGTGCTTCACCTAATGAGGACATAATTTCTCCATTCTTAACATTCTGCTGTAGGCTGTCCAGCTCTTTCAAGTACATGTCATTCATCCCCGTGTGATGTGACTGTACTACGACTATGGAACAGGGCTGTAACCTAACAAATGAATAAAGGATCTAGAATCAGACTCTAAATTCACTCTTGATCATTATGTCTTCAGCTATCTCAGCCATTTAGTTTTTTCTTTTTATTGGTTTTGGCCAAGCATGGCGCACACACAACCCTGCAATCCTAGGGCTTAGGTGGCTGAGTAGGGAACACTGCCAAAGAGCTAAAGGTCACTTGTGTTACACAGTGAGTTCCAGACCAGCACTGGCTATATTGTAAGGCTGTGTCTCAAGCCCCAAGTGAGTAAACCCGAACTACATGAGACTCCATCTCAAGAAAAGAAAAAGTAACCTCCAGTATACTCACTGGCCTTATAAAGCAAAGCCCAAATTCCCCTAGGCAGCTCACCTGAGATAACATTAGCAACCACAATTTGAAATCAGTTTCCTATTCCACTAACCTCACAGAAATGCTACCAAATTCCTTCCCTCCCTTTCCAAAGATGTAATCTGAAAACAAACTGGAATCAAGCAAATGTTAAAAGGCAAATTTTCTAAGTATAACTACAAACTGAACATGATTAAAGAGTATATAAACTACACCAATAAGTTGTCTATTTGTCAGTCACTAGAGGACCAAAAACAAACAAAAACCAAAAGAAAGGGGAAATACCAAACCAACTAAAAACTAGCTGTACAATTTCCTTAACAGCACAGGCAGCGTGACGGTCTCATAAGGACTAGTAAAACATTCACGGCAAGTAAACACAAACTCCTTTTCTCTTCTATAGCAGGTTTGACAGGTATACAGAGATTTCTGTCCAAACCTATGCATGCAATTACATACTTTTTAAATGTAGCCCTAATCTACTGTAGATTTCTAGCATTAGTAAGAAAATGTATTCACTTTCTTATATAACACACACGAGCAGCAGTCCTCCCAACAAGCAACTAAAAATTCTTAATATTAACAAATCTGATATTCCTAGAGTTGTGTTAAACAAAATAAAGCATAAAATAAGGCTTATGGCAAGAATCTATAATTCATCATTTAACTATTCTGTTACTTTCTTAGAGACAGTACAGAGTAATTGGTTAATGACACTTCTGATAACACTTTCAAGTGTTCTATCATGATAAAGCCAAAAATACAGGAAAATTACTTACTGTACATCATTTAGTCTATGAAAATAGTTACAAGCATTGCTACCAACACCCTTTACCTTTTCCTAATTAAAAAAAAAAACTAATTCTGGCATGAACTCTCTGAACTGACAAGTGAACCAACTTAAAATCAATATCACATTAAATGTTTTCAACATTAAAACATTAATTTTATTCAAGAACAAGTTAACACTTAAAAACTGTTCACTGAATGGTTCACTAGCCCAGTACACTAAACCCATTGTTGTTGTCCATAATAAAATCAGCCATGGTAGAGCATTCCTGTAACCCCAACACTTAAGAGGCAAAAGCAAGGCCCAGCAGTGGTGGTGCACATCTTTACTCCCAGCACTTGGGAGGCAGAGGCAGAGGATTTCAGAGTTCGAGAGGCCAGCCTGGTCTACAGAATGAGTTCCCGGACAGCCAAGGCTATACAGAGAAACCCTGTCTCAAAAAAAAACAAAAGAGGCAAAAGCAGGAAGATCAGGGGCTCAATGTTAGCCTCAGACACATGAGAACCTTAAACAAAACACAACATGAAACATTAAATATTTACAAAAAATACTTGTATACAACAGGCATTAATATTCTCAATTCAAGAGATACAGAAGCAAGTAAAACAATCCCTAGTTTCAAGAATAGATGCTGTGAATACAAAAATAAAAATAAAAATCTTCCAATAGAGGCATGGGGAGCAATCTTACTGCAGTCGCAGTTGCTGCTCATGGCTGGTCAAGTGTATCCCCACTAGACAGCTGGGATTGGGAAGCCCTGTGCTTCACTGAACAAAGGCTTCCAACCTAATGCAAATAAAGAGATCCTTTGACAAACCTGAAATAAAAACTTAAGCAAATATGACATATATTTGAAGAGGCTGATAGGAAGCCTTTTATCATATATTTTTATATTAGTTGCATATTTTCAATAAAGGTACAAGAAATTTCACATTTTGTTAGCCATTTTTTCCTAAACCAAATCACATAAAAGAATGCTACATGATATACAAGCTCTAATTGTTTTTTAAGTAATATATTAGTACTTGAGACTGAGCACTGATGGGAAATAAAGGAAGAACTAAGTAGATAAATGGTCTCTGACTGTAGTTTTCAAGGGCTATATGATGGTAGTTGCCAAATCCAAGAACAAAAAAGCTAAAGGAGCACAAATATAGCATCGCAGAATAGCAGAGAAAAGGCAATTAGAAAATAAGCAAGCTGAGTAATGGATTGTCTAAGGTCATGCAGAGAGAAGGCTAGCACCAATACTCCACAAGATGAGTTCCCTCTTGAAGTTGATATTTCCAAATAGAACTGTGCATATTTATAAAAATTATATTTTGTCAAGAAGTCTCCTATTCCCCAGTCTCTAAAAGTTTCCTGTGAGCTAAATCAGGGGTTTCTCCAGACTTCCAGTCAGCACTCTTTATTACCATCTGAAAGTAAATGTACTTTGACCAAAAAGAAAAAAGTTAAGGCTAGGGAAGTATCATGAAGTAGGTATGCTTGCCTAGTAGGCATTGAGGCTCTGGGTTCGAACCCTAGAACTGCAAGATAAGTAAATTAAATGGATAAATGTCAATGTGGTCTTTCTTTTTTTAAGGGTGAAGAGTTGAGACAGAGTCTCACTATATAGCTGTCACTGGCCTGGAACTCTAGACCAGGCTGACCTTGAACTCCTAAAAGTCTGACTGCCTCTGCCTCCTGGATGCTGAATTTAAAGGCATGTACCACCTTTATAAATTAGAACAAGATTATTAAATAGATATTTATAGGTTTTTATAAGTATGTTACTACAAGTCAATGCTAAACACAAAGAAATACCAACCCAAATCTTATTCTCCAACTCTGTGTACGCTATATCCTAAACAAAACTAATTTTATCCAACTCTGTGTAATACTGACATTTTCTTAAACTTTAAAACAAACTTTTAGCTTGCTAGACATAGTGGTACATGACTTTAAACTCAGCACTCAGGAAACTGGTATGTGGGCTACATGCTAAGACCTAGTCAAAAAAACAGAAAGGGAGGGAGGGATATACTTTTGGGTCAAAATTAGGTATACATTAGGCCTTCTGTTGTTGTTATTCAATGATCTCATTCATCTGAAAGTCAAATACCCCCCAAACCTGAGTACTTATCACTGTATTATTAATAATAATCTATAATAATAAAGTAACGTAAAAACTGAAATGATAATATACAGTACAATACTATAATAAAATTATAATAAACACAAACATTGAAACTTGTCAAAATTTAGATCTGGCCCAGAGTTGTGATAGTTATCCTACCACTTGGACGGCTGAGGAAGGAGAAATCCCAAATTTGAGACCTGCTTGGGCAAACAGTGAAACTCTGTCTCAAAACAAAATAGTCTAGCTTAGTGGGGTCACCTATAATTCCACTATTCAGAAGTCTGAGGCCAGCCTGGGCTAAATATAAAAATTAGCAGGCCAACTACAGCTACATAGCTCTGTCTTAAAGAAACAAAAAAACAAAGCTTGAGGCCACAATTTAGTAACTTATACTTCTAGCAAGCAAAAGTAGAAAATAAAATTTAGCTTTCAAAGAAAGCAACGCCTTCTTTTCCCATTTTCATACTGGCAAAAGAGATCACACAGTGGCCCCCAAAGTACAATTAGACCAAAACTCCTGAGCAATAACCTCTGACTAAAGGTCTGTTGTTAAAATTCAACTCCTTCTACAATCTGGCCTTAAGTGAATTGCTTCAACTACACTTTGACCATTATAGCCCCAAAGAACCCCACTTCCCAACAGAGCACCTATTAACATAAACACTGCTGCAGTCTTCCTACCTACATGTTTGTACATTCTTTTCCACTGCATGGAATTCCTATTGTTCCTCATTACTCATCACTGAAGGCCCAGGTGCCCCACCTATTAAAGGCAGTACCTCCCCATCTGATTCTAAGTATCACTGAATTAGTATCTATCTTAGAGTGCCTGGTAATACTACTATGTGTATAGTCATTTTCCTTACTAGATTAAGAATCAAGTCAGTAATTTCACTTCTAGATTTGCCAATAATCTCCATACAGTATCCTAGGCGTATAAATAGCAGACAGTCACTATGTGAATTACTAAGAAGTTTATTAATTCCTACCATACTATAAGTTTCATTTGGTAGATTCAGCTCTTAAAACATTAAGAATAACTGACTGTTTACAAATATATCTAAATAGTTAAATCAAATCAAAGAGAACCTAAAATCTTTAGAATTTACTACTGTCTAATGAGTTTGTGTCCATTAATAAATTTAGAGGTCCCACAAAAGCTAGATTTCCAGATAAGTTCACAAAGAGCTTGAGATTACAGTATATCTGGTTTCATTTATTAAAACTCAACCAATAATGCAAAGCAACATTTAAAGCCCACTTTCAGGTTATGAAAGGGACCTCTACAGGATCCTTTGTTCCTTCTTTCCTGTCCGGTCCTCAGCAGGCTATAAACTATCAAGTAAAAGAAAAACCATTCCCTGGCATCGTGGCACTGGCATCTAATAACAGTAAAAGGAGAGAAGCTCTAAGATGAAGGTCAGTGAAGTAAAGGTTGAAGACAAAGTCTACCAAAGTAACAAGACCTTTAAGGGCTCCTATCTAGCCTCATCCAGCAACTTCTCCAATGCCAGGACTTTGTACCATGTAACCCACTACCCTCCCCCAAGCACTATAAAGCTCTTTCTTACCTTCATGTCACTACATATGCTAATTTAAAAAGAACTTTTTATCCATCTGCAAAAATCACTATATATCCTTTAAATTCTGGTCCCCTCCTCTGTGTAACCTTCATCAATCTCCTAATTCCTACCTCTTACTTTGAAATTTCATACACGAACTATATACATGTAACTCAATGTACTTCAATTACTTGGTTGTTTAGCACTCATGGTTCTTTTAAGGTAAGGACAAAGTCACGTTGTTATATTCTCTCTTAAACCTTGATCATTTTCCTTCAGCACCCCACTCTATCTATTCAAGACTAGCATTAAATCCTGCTCAATATTAACTCAGTAACACACAATATTAACACAGTATTAACACACAATATTAACACACAATATTAACCTGGGTTCCAGGTCAACCTTAGGATACAGTGAAATGTTGCACAAAATAAACGTTTTTCTTTCAATATCAACTTTTCTGCAAACTTTCAATAAAATGCCACTAAATGAGTCTCATTTTGTCTTTCAATACAACTTTTCTGCAAACTTTCAATAAAATGCCACTAAATGAGTCATTTTGTCATCTGACCCTTCTTAAAAAAAAAAAATCTCATTCAAAGATGAACTCTCAAGTCTGCCTTCTAAACCAGCATGGAAATCAGGAGAGAGCTGAGGCAAGTAGTCGGAAGACTCCACTACCACTCACAGCACTCACAGCAGTGTAGTTAAGGGTCTAGCCTTCATTTCTTACTAGTTCTTTTACACTTTAATGTTTTTACCAGTACAGATGTTTTATCACAGCACACAAGCATTTAATAAATAAAGTCTTATATCCCATACCACAAGATACAAACTACTGGAATTAACCAAAAATTTAAAACCAATGACTACCTAAAATTCATTTTTAATAAATAGATAAGCCCATAATCCTAGAAAGCAGAAAAGTCAAAGGACTTTACTGACAAACCGTTTAAAATCAAATACACCAACAAAAGGTAGGCTCTGGAATAAATATTTTTGTGTCAAACTACCCTAGTTTTAAATGAACAAAGAACAAATGTTTATTTCCCTGTTTCCATCATTCCTTTACTCTCAAAGCAGAATAAAAATGTACTTGAGTCTGAAAAGAAACTGTTTAAAGAAATCATTAAAGAGCAAACACTATTACTTTTAGCAATCTCTCTCTTCCTTTCGTAAGATCCGAAAGTACTACTGACTATTACTTCATGGAAACCCACACCCCTACTTGACCCAGTCAGCATCTTTTATTGCATACTTGTCCCATGCTGCATTTTAAACATTTCACATGTTTAAAGAAAATACATGGGGATCCTTTCCATACATATAATTACAAGAACTACTAAAAAACAAAAACAAACCTTGAGATATGAAAAGTATCATTAGAGGGAAGTACAAGACACTTCTGTATGACCAAAACCATTGTTTATTGATGTGTCACCTCCATACAATTAAAAAAACAATGCATAACTCAATCTAAAAACATACTGATCAAGTGGTCCATCCAACTGAGAGAATATGAGACAGATAATTCCATTCATTCATCCAAAAACTATAGCCAGTACTATAGGTTAACATGAAAAAAATTTCCTATTTCCATATGACATTCAGGTAACAGAACTTGTAGCATGTTTAACCACAAAAGAAAGGTAGTTAAAAAACAAACAAACAAACAAACAAAAAAACCACGACCCTCAACCTTCTTTAGGGTCTCTTAACCTGTTATTACTACAGCAAGGATGAACCCTCAAAACACTGTGCTTGAAGCAAAGATCATGTGCTATGATTTTACTAACCTGAAATGCCTGGACAGACACACTAGACTCCTGGTTACAGTGGGCTGAAGAGACTAGGAATGACCTATTATCACTTTTTCATTATGCTTTCAAATTGCTTCATAATTCCCCTCATGCAACCTTACAACTATTTAAATATAAACATAACTTAAATTTCTTAATGAGTAAATGAAATTTCTTTAAACAAATACCTGAAGTATATCAAAATTTTATCAATACTCTATATAAACATTCCCTACTATTTGTTGGACATAGTTAAATACTGTATCTAATTACACACACACACACACACACACTCAAGTTATAGTCACGTAAGACCTATAACAATACAAATATATACTAAAATAGAACAACTGACCATATCCTGTGAAGCCATCTCCATAGCAAACCTGCAATCTGTAGAAAGAAAAGTCAATTGTAAAACATGCCTAACGTTTTCACCCACTATCCTTGGAAAAACTATCCTTGAGGAATATTTGGCCCCTACAACTCTTTCAAGTAATAAGTTGATGCTACAGTTTCTAACACATTTCTAAGATTAGAATTCTCAGGTTTCAGAGAAAACGTTTCATCAATCCCTGGCAAACACTTAAGGTTCCAGATATAGTAATATTTTTACTAACTTCATTACCTCTCCTAATCCTTACCTCAGATTTCATTCTAAAAGAATTATTTTATTTCTCCTTTGTTACAGCAAATAAATGACTAGGTAGGTAGATGGGTGTGTGGGTGGGTGAATGGATGGATAAGACCTTACCACATAGTTGTTCCTTTGGAAGACAATGTAACCAGTACCTCCTTGTGGTAGTGCAAAGAGACTCAAAACATTTGAGTTTAAGTTTCAGATCCTACTTTATAGTTAGAATTGCACTTCTACTTTCAAGAACAGCCTTCAAGATGTACATTTTAATACCTCCTTCAAACTGAACAGCCATATCAAAGTTTTCCTCATTACAATGTTACTCTGTCATCATCAACCAACAACTAAACTAAACCAATCCTCTTAAGGGCTTCTGAGGCCAAAGAATGATGATACCATCAGAGAACTATGAATGACTTTACTACCAGTAAACTGTAATAAGGAAAACGTTTGAATGTTAAGACAGATCTCTCTGCTTTTTCCTCAGACTTAGTCTGAACTATAAAGGAAAATATATACTCACTCACTATTTAGTGAACACTCAGAAAGCTGCTGAGTATGTTACTGAAGGGATAAATAAATAGATAAACCAGAGAAAGAAAAATGAAGCAGAAGTCCCTATTCTACAAAGAAAACTTTTCATATAAACACAGCAAGTATGTCCGCCCTGACAACAACTTTATAAATGGCAGTACATGGGCTGGAGAGATGGCTCTGTGATTAAGAGTGCTTACTTGGTGAACCACTTACACGGAAATCGGAGCTTAAATTCCAAAAGATATTTATGTGGTAAAATATATTTTAAAAAAGAAAGTGCTTACTGCTCTTTCAGAGGACCTGAGTTCAGTTCTCATGCCAAACATCTTCTAATTATCTGTGACCTCAAGGGGAAATCAAGGCCTCTGTGGCACCACACTTGTATTCAGACCCACACATATAAATAAAAATGACAAATCTTTTTTAAAAATCCTTTGCACAGGCCGGGCGGTGGTGGCGCACGCCTGTAATCCCAGCACTCTGGGAGGCAGAGGCAGGCGGATTTCTGAGTTCGAGGCCAGCCTGGTCTACCAAGTAAGTTCCAGGACAGCCAGGACTACACAGAGAAACCCTGTCTCGGGGGAAAAAAAAAATCCTTTGCACATCAAGTTCCTCTTGGAATAACCTTTACTCCTCCCTAATAGCCTTCCCAGAAGTATGTATTTTAGTCTTGGTACCTTTTACTCATAAAAACGCTAAAGAACCTTTTTTAATGAGATTTCTGTCAATATTTACTGTCAGAAATTAAAACTGAGTTTCAAAAATTTATTCATTTAAAAACAACAAACTCCACTCATTATATTAATAGGTTTTATGAAAAGTGTATTTAAAATCTAGAAGAGCACACAAGAAGAAACTGGTTTCTGTATAAGTCTTTACTACACAACTTGACAGAAGAGCCTGGCTCTTATGGTTTGCTAATACATTCAACCTGTTGCAATAATCACACAGCACAAAGCTTCCTTCTGGGAAACTCCACAAGAATAGAGAAGGGAAGTTGGACCTTAGAATATGGATACTAAGTTCTGACCTCACAAGCTTGCTGAAGGTTATTGGTTCACACCTGAAGCACCAGCGCTAACAAAGGAGCCCAAGACTATGGTATGAGAACAAATGAACATAGCTATGTAAAAGAGTCCATGAATGGACAGACCTTACACCTTTCACAAAAATATGCTCAAAATTATTACAAAACCAGATGAAATATACAAAACAAAGTTTCGGGAAGACAATATGGAAAGTAATCCCTTTGGGTTTGATGATTACATTTTAGAAACAACACTAGCTGGGCGGTGGTGGCACATGCCTTTAATCCCAGCACTTGGAAGGCAGAGGTAGGCAGATTTCTGAGTTCTAGGCCAGCCTGGTCTATAGTGTGAGTTCCAGGACAGCCAGGGCTACACAGAGAAACCCTGTCTCAAAAAACAAAAAAACAAAAACAAAAAAAGAAACAACACTAAAGGAATAATCCAAGAAATGATGGTCTAGACCAGTGGTTCTCAACCTTTCTAAAGTTGAAAAAGATGTGAGAAAAGCCAATTAGCCAAAGTACACAAATAACAAAAGCAAAAATCACCTCTTAAAATGCAGTAAGAAAACAATCTGACTTTTAGGAATGGTGACAGACTTTAACAGAAGAAACCTCATCAAAGACCCACAAATACCAACCAAGAATATGAAGAATTATTCTGTAAGGCAACAGTATGAACCCTACCACCCACCTAAAGGGTGGACAAATCCAGAATGAAACAAAAATATCAAATGCATGACAGGATGTGAATAGTTCTCATTCATTACTGATAGGAATAAAAAGTGATGAGGTGACTCTGGGAAATGGTTTAGCAGTTTCCCACATAACAAAATATACAGTAATGCAGAAAGAGGAATGCTGATGAAAGGTTAAATTATAATTGGCAAAACTTTGACAGAACAAGATAGCCTTCAGCAGGAGGACGGACAAATCATGGTACACACAACCGAATGATATTCAGTGTTTAAAGGAAATGAGCTGTTTGGCCATGGAAACACAGGATCATCAGAAGAGTTTGATACTGGGTGAAAAACCCAATGTGAAAAGGCTACTACTACCTATTGTATGTTAGATCCCAATCACTTGTTTTCAGAAACAAGGAAAGCTAAGAAAACAAAGATCAGAGCTTCAAGGGGTTTTGGAAAACCACAAAACTTTTCAGGACAGTCAAATTAACTTGTTATGACAATGTAACAGTGGATATATGCAGATATTTGGCCAAACCTATAGGACGCACAAAAGCAAAAGTGAATCCTAATGTTACTGCTTCCTTTGGGTGATGGTGATATATTAAAAAATAAACAAAACAAGGCATAAGCCCAAAAACTATACACCAACTACATACAAATATATGAGAAACCCTTAGCATTATGACAAAATCCAGCAAATCACAATTCTACATTTGATTTTTAATGCAAAAGTTTAGGCTCATCAATAAGTTTTAAAATAAATTCATTAGTCAAAACTAAGAGAACAATTCTTCATGAAAAGAACAATATACACAATGAACATAGAAAATTCTGAAAGGTCATACTCAAAATTCCAATTCTCTAAAGAAATACATAAAGCACTTCAACTAGGAACACAATGAAACAGAACACAAAGTAACGGAAATACTGCCTTAACCACCAGAGGAACAGGAAGGGCAAATACTGAGCACTACTTTCCAAGTCTAAGGACACCTCCTCAGGCTAGGACTCAGTCCAACCTCTTCCCAAGAAACCTTTATACTTTGTTTCTTACTTGTTTGATTTAAAAAACAAAAAAAAAACAAAAAAAAAAAAAAACAGGAACCGTAAACACTTTGAAACTAAAATAAATGTGCCACTTTCTATGAATTATTGTAAATTCTCATTTTAAAATTCTAAATAATGGTCAAGGTCAAAGTAAACACTTTTACTTGATGCCCCAGTATAGGAGAATACCAGGACAGGGAAGCAGAGTGGGGGAGTTGGCGAGCAGGGGGAAAGGGGGAAGGGGGGAAGGGTGTTTTCGGAGGGGAAACAAGGGGATAACATTTGAAATATAAATAAAGAAAATATCTAATAAAAAAGTAAACACTTTTAAACTACAGTAAAACATTGGGCCTTGGTGGCACAGGCCTATCTATGATCACAATACACTGAAAGCTAAGGCAGAAGCAAGTTCAAGGTCTGCCTGGGCTACAAAGAAAATTCAAGACCACCCTGTCTCAAGAAAAACAAACAAGAAGAAAAGGGCTGAGTATATAACTCAGTGGTAGGACATTTGCCCAGCATGTATAAGGCCCTAAGACTCAATCCCTATTATTGTAAATTAGATGAATTTTGATAACTAAAATTTTTACACAGTATTTTCAGATATCAATATATTTCATGCAAATGCTCTGCAAGCAATCATGGAGGAGCATGCCTGTCATCAATCCCATCTCACAGGCAAGATTATGGGTTCAAGGCCAACACAGGATACATAGGTTTCCAGGCCAACCTAAGCGTTCAAAACTGAGAAAATAGCCAAGTCACTGTGAAGTGTTTCATTTCTCACTTGTATCTTTAAACTAAGATGCTTTAAAATTATCCACATAAGAAAGATACATCTATGAAACATGGAATATATTATTCGGCACTCCTTAATCACTTTTTAAAAAGTGTTTTAGAATTCATTTGGTTAACTACAAACAGAACAGCTAGCTATAAAGGATGAATGTCAGCTCTCGTCAGAGTTTCTTTTAATAGACTAGTTGGCCCTCCGTTTACATGGGTTCCACAACATCAGATCAGAAACATTTGGTAGAAAAACATCTGAATTGAACGGTTTTTGGTCATGGTTCCACAGACAATATACTACAACTGTTTTACACAGCATTTACATCATACAGGTATATAAGTAATGTGGAAATGCTTTTAAAGATATACAGGAGGGTGTGTAGGCTGTGTGCTAACACTATACACTTTATACAAAGGACTTGAACAGCTATAGATCTGGGTGGGAAGATAGCTGTATCTGAAATTTTAAGAGTTGTGCTCTTCAACCTTGATTATAAGGGCCATTAGAAGCCTGAATATAAATGAAAATCTGTCAAGTTTAATGACCTCATAGTAGGAACATTAAATACTTTTATGCACTAATACCTATAAGCAAAGAAAAATAACTTCAATACACATACAATATAATATGAATTGACTCATAATTTATGGACAATAATCACTTCCTAATATAGAAAAATCTTGCCAAGGAAGTACACAAAAGCCACATACTAAAGGATTTATAGGAAAGGCAAATTACTAGGCATATTTTTGCTAAATGCTACCATTTTAAAAACAAAATTGTTTCTACTCAGTTCAAAGAAGCAGTCATTAGTAGTTGGCGACATTAAAAGGCTTTTAAAAAAACTAAGCTTTCAAAACTAAGAAAAATTCTTAAAGGGTCAAAAATTACTCAAAGAAGCAAAAATTATTTGAAATGATCCGTTTCTATTAAACACAGCCTTAAGTTCATGAGACCAACACCAACACTTGTCTCTGGCTAATTTGTCAAAGCATGTTGACATGTAAAGGGAGGGCTGTAACCCAATCAGTAGTGATTTTTCTGAAATATTAGTGAGAAACAGCTTACAATAAGGAAAAATAGTAACACCGTTTTAAAACCTCATTAAGAAAAACCAAGAGGCACCTTATTTTTAATAAACTACATTAAAAAACATTACCAAGTATACTCAAGCTCTAAAAGTATAGGAGTTTGTAAACAGCTGTAATAAAAAAAAAGTTAGATTATCCTTAAACACCAACTAGTTTCAATTTATAATAGTGACTATTACAAAAGGTCACTAACTAGATAAAACCACAACCTTTGCTTCTAACCTAAAAAAAGAAAAAAAGGAAAGAAAAAAAAAGAACCAACAACCCATCTTCTAGCCATTCTTGCAACACTTTTCAGTAATCATTGCTTGCAACTGGAGATGCACCCTTTATAAAGAACATTTCAATGTTGTATCTACTGTTATGATTTATCTCTTTGAGTTACAAAACATTTCACATATTACCATTATCTTCTGTCCCCTCCACACCAACAAAAACAAATAAAAGCCCACAAACAGCACTGACCCAAAAACAGTAAGTAGGGTTTTGTACCACAGCCCAACCACGCACTGTGTGTGTGTGTGGGGGGGGGGGGGGGGGGGCCTGAGGCAAAGCTATGGTCTCAAGTTCAAGGCCAGCTTGGGCTCTGCTACACAGCCAAATCTGAGACAAGCCTGGAACTGAACCCATGGAAAAAAGGATCCCACGGGTAGTCTTTCAAAAGGATGTAAACAAAAGCATCTTCTCCAAGTATATATTTTCAAAACTCATTTACAATTTATTCAATATACCCTAAAGAATGTTTATATAAGTATCACCATTTAATAAATACATCTTTCACTTTTTTAAACAGGGTCAGTTAAAAAGCAGCCCCTGCCAACCAAAATAACGACTTTCATAAAACTTTTCCACGGCGAGGGATCAAATCACAATGAATAATGGGTTTGTCTGTGGCAATAACTTGTTCTAACAGCACTTCATGAGCAGTGTATCTTAGAATTCACACGCTGTATTTTTTTTTCAAGTGCAAACCTCACAGCCAAAGTCCAAATGAGAAACAAGATTCCTCACAGCAAATTCCCTTTCAGGACAAGCTCACTCTTGCTTCACAGGGCAAAGCAACTTTCATGGATGATGAAAGTCAGTTTAGCTAATGTGTCCCGGAGTCATTAAAAAAAAAAAAAGAATTTACTATCCTTGCCTATATCCCTATTTTTTCCTGAAACATTCCACTGACTCAAAGATTGAGTGATCCACTGAGCTTTGTACCCGAGGGCAAAGGAGCATCAAGAAAAAAGGAGGTGGTTTTACAGGTGGCTCCCAGGTTAGAAAGCAATTGGGAGGAATTTGCTCTATTAACTGTACCTAACTTAATGCCGGAGTTACATTATGCCGTTTAAGCAAGATGGTTATCCAAAATACAACTAGCATAAATTAAAACGTTTCCAAACCTGATTATTTGTACTTAAATATATTAATCCATTTCGAATCCCAACACATCACACTCAAGCTTCTAAAATCAAACCGCCAATGTTAACAGTTCCAGGAACTGATACCAAAACCAGCAAAGCCCTTATTCATATCCTCATATGGATTAAAAATGGGGAAGGTCGGACTTGCACATTTCTCACAACTTCAAAACTCGGACAATATAATGATGGCAAACAAAAATAGTAACTTCCCACAAAGCTTTCCCCACACCACACTGAATCCCTTTGTTTCTACTCCCCACAAACGTAAATGGAATAAAAGCCGTGTAACTGGGCATAGTATTGAAAGGAGGTGACAAGAAGTCAAAGGAACTTAACGGAAGCTAGAAAGGCAAAGATAACCGAAAAGGTAGATTGAAAGGTAGGAATGGAAAACAGAAAGAAATGGGAGGAGGAAAAAAACACTTCAAGGGTTGAGAAGTGACAGAAATCTGGGCCCACGAAGCCAAGTTAGTACGGAAACCCGGGTGAGAAAAAAAAAAAAAAAAAGCTAATGGAACAATGGGGCGGTGAGTGTTGGAGACACTAACCGGGAGACACTGAGCAGACGGCGGCTAGGCGGTCCGGGACGAGCGGGATGGAAGGGCAAAAAGGCTGCAGTAGCCGGGAGAGGAGTTTGGGTGAGGAGCTGGGTGGGAGGCAAGTTGGTGGAGCGCGATGGGCTCGGTGGTGCCTGGGGCTAGGAGACGAGGGTCTCGGGGGATCTCCAGCAGGGAATGGCTTGTCACATTTTCTTTCTCTTTTGAGAGGGGAGCAGAGGCCGTTAAAGGCAGGTGTGATGGAAGCTGAAAAGAACACAGCTCGCCCAGGCACAGGAGCCATCGTGCAGATAAGACGCAGGGAGGGAAAAGGCATCCCGAGAGGGAGAGGAGAACGATGGAGAGGGGTAGGGAAAGGGTGCGGGGGGCTTCACTCACAGTCCAGGTGCTTTTTCTTGGGGCCCATGATCTCGTGGGTCGTGGCCTTGCATACTGTCTTAGATACCGCGGAGCCAGTGACACTGTGCTGGGCCGCGGTGATTCGGTCCGTCAGGCTCTGGCCAGACATCTCTGCGGCTCGTCCGCCACCCCTTCCGCTCCGCAGCCCGCGGGGCCTGGGACCCCCAAGCGCCCGAGGGTCCCCACCCCCCACCGCACCCCCTACCCCCACCGGCTCCCGGCCCGCCTGCCGGCCTGGGGCGGGGCTCAGGGCCGCGCGCCGCCACCCGCTCCGAGAGCCCCGGCTCGCGTGTTCTCCACGGGCTCCCACAGCAAGTCGGGGCACTCCCGGGCCCCGCGCCTCGGCCTCAGCCCACCCCTTCCCTGGTCAGCTGGAGCCCGACCGGGCAAGAGGGACAAGCAGCTGCAGGAAAATGGCGGCGCCAGGCTCCTCCTCGGAGCTTTCCGGGCTGCCCCTGGGTCACGTGACTCGGGTTCCGCCCCCTGCTCGCTTCCTCCCGCCCCTTCTCCCTTCCCTTTCCTCTCCGGCGCGCCCCCCTCCCTCGCTCCGGCGAGGGAAGAGCGGGGCGGCGCCCGCGCGCTACGTGGTGGAACCCGCCCGGCGGGCGCAACAGGAGGCCGGCCCGCGGGGGACGGCGCGGCCCGCCGCGTCACGTGACGCGCCCTGCCAACAGGTCGCCCGAGGCAGGGCCCCCGCGTGTCGTAGGGGGGCGGGGGGAGGGGCGGCCCGCCGCGCCCCGCGCCCCTCTTTCACCCCGAGGCGGGGACGTCCTCGCGTCTGAGGCTGACGCCGTGGGCTTGACAAAGAGGTGAGGCAGCTGCTTGTGCGTCGCCTCTCCGGGAGGTGGAGGTGCCTGGGCTCCGGGGCTTCGCCTCGCTCAATTTGGCGCCGACCCCACGGCCCTCCTCCTGCCTTAAAGAAACCGGCTTCAGCCAGTCTCTCTTTTTCTGAGCCTACAAGCAGGCCTCTTGGCTATGGAACTCTTCAGATATAACCCGCTCCCCTTTTGAATAACCGGGCATTTGGGCTTTTTTTTTTTTTTTTTTTTTTTGCACCCCCTCGACTTCCTTGAGAGTGTTGGAAATGTCACCTAGTTTTGTTTACCTCGACTTACTAAAAGTCGCCACGTTCCTGCCAGTCTAAATTTAGATCTAAGCCAGCCCGGTATTCATTCTCTGCGGTGTCAAAGAGGACAGGAAACACATAGCTTCAGTGGAATTTGAAAAGGGAAGTAGTAGGATGATGTCAACTGTGATTAACTTGACCCTACAAGGCTGACAACTAGCGAGATTAAAGGTCCATGCCATAGAAGGAAGTGAGACAGCTCGGTAAATGGAGAAGTCCCATTCGGAGTCAGACATCAGTACCTGCGATCTCCCCTGGTTTAGTCTTTCTTCCCTTTGGCCTCTTTTCTCTTGTGTGAGCCAGATTTCCATGGAAAGATATTGACTGCCCTGTAGGCATTTTTAGAACAGTATTACATCCTGAGACTCAGATCTATGAAATCCAGAAGATCTATTAACAAAGCCTTTTAAAACGTTATTAATGCTCCACATTTAACTCAGGGTTAGGGATAAATTTTAAATTCTCTGTGAATGTTAAGTTACCATCATGGTTCTATGTAATCTTGCTAGTTTCAAATGAGATGCGAGCGTACTCAAAATCTGTACACCATCTGCCAACCAAATCTAGAATACTGTGCTTGAATCTGTTAACTCTCAACGGAATAAAAGCTAATAGATATGTTTAAAATTGTGTGTGGTATGAGGAATTCTGTGCTCTCTTCGCATTCCCATTCTATCTCACACTCCATGCTGAAGCACGGTGATTTTGGCAAGAACTCACAATCCTTAAGCCTGCAGGTTTTATTCTTATCAAACCAGCTTGAAAATTCACAAAACTGTAAAACTCCCCTTGGTGCATCTGCATTCCATTTGTAATTTGGCACCCTGTGTTTATCAGCCAGTGTAAGGACCAGGGATTTTTTTTTGTTTTTTTGCATTTGTTTGTGGTGTGCATTCACGTGGCTCACAAGTGCGCAAGTTTTAATCATTATAAGCTCTTTTATTCCCAAACTATTCTACTAATGTCTTAGCTAATTTCTTTATCATTGTTTTATCAACTATTCAGTTGATAGTTTCTGAACCTAGTGTGGGATTGTCTTTGCACTAAAACTGTCTAGGAACTCTCTAAAGATTGTGTCTCCACAATGTGCCCACCCATTCCCTACCCCCATACCACCAATTAATATGTTGAATTTTAATCCTCAGTAGTATTAAGATGTGACCTAATGGAAAGTATATAGATCATAAATGGAATAATACTAATTATAAAAGTACTTGAAGTTCTAACTCTTTTTCTCTCTCACTTTCTCTTTGCCTTGTGCTCTAAAATAACCAAGCTCTTGATTTCGGACCTCCTAGCCTCCATAACTGATCAATGTATGTTTATTAAAAATTAACCAGTTCTGTGGGTTATGGTGGTAGCAGTACTTGCCTTTAACTATAGCACTTGGGTGGCAGAGGAAGGCTGATCTCTGAATTTGAGGCCAGCCTGGTCTACACAGAGAAACCCTGTCTTGAAAAACAAAAACAAAAATGTTACCCAGTCTGAGCTGCTGCTGCTGCTGCTGCTGCTGCTGCTGCTGCTGCTGCTGCTGCTGCTGCTGCTGCTGTGGTGGTAGTGGTGGTGGTGGTGGTAATAGTGGTGATATGCACCTTTAAGTCCAGTGCTTAGAAGGCAGACAGGTGGATCTCTATGAGGTCCAGGCCAGCCTGAACATAGTAAGTTTCAGGAGAGCCAGGGCTACATAAGGAGACCATGTCTCAAAAAAAAAGAGACAAAAATTATCCAATCTGTAGTATTCTGCTATAGCAACAAAAAGTAAAGCAAACTCCACTGTCACCATCCTAGACACTAAAAATCGGGTCTCTGAGCCACGAAAACAGGACTCTCAGACCTACCCGTGACCTAACTACTTACTGTACTTCTGTTTCCATTCTCCTACTACATGCTACCTACTACACTTAGAAATACCATTTTGGTTTACATCCCAATGGGTATGAATCTCCTTTTGCTACTGATAGTATTCCGCACTTTGTTCTTCAGTTGCTGTCCTGCACTAATACGGGAAGGGGAAAGAGAGGGGCTTACAGTTTCCCTACAGAATCATGTATTTTATGTAAATACCTCTTCCTGGGACTGTAGAATGGGCCCAGTGTTAAGAACATTTGCTGTTCTTGCTGAGAACCTGAGTTCAGTTCCCAGCTGCTGGGTTAAATCATAGCCATCTCAAATTTCAGCTCCAGGGGATGCAAAGTCCTCTCCTGGCCTCTGAAGACAGATGCATATATACACAGACACATGGGGCCCTATAAATAATTTTTAAATAATAAACTTTTTAAAATAAATAAATACCTTGCCCTGAACTGGCAGTACTGTTTTGGGAGGTGGTGGGGCCTGTATGATGGAGGTAGGCCCTAGGAGGTATCCCTTTGAGGGTTATAGCCCGACCTACTACTTCTGGTCCTGCTGTGTACTTTCTGTTTGATCTGTCATGTTAGGAGCTCTGCCACATGTTCCCACGAACACAGCACCACTCTACATATTTCCCCACTATTGATGAATGGGCTGAGACACCCTGAAACCAGGAATGACAATCCTTTCCTGAGGTACTTCAGTCATATAGTTTGTCTTAGTGATGAGAAAAGCAGCTGATACACATCCTGAAGCTATGTTACAGATGGTGTGCATAATTTACAGTATAATGATAGTTGGGTGAATGAATGAAAACACAATTTATTTAGATGTACCATCACTGCAAATCTCCCATTTGATAAAATCTTCCCATCTTTCTATTAATAGATTATGTCCATTCTATAATTATCTGTCTGAGGCATCATCCTTATTCAGTATTTTATTAATCCATTCTTTTAAAAACTATGTATTGAACATTTACTGTGTGTCAGGCACTAATTTAAATGCTGTATCCTGCTCTAATAATGAACCCAATAGTTCTGTGTGAACTTATCAGTTCTCTATTTGTAATATTCAACAGGACAACTTGTATCAGTCCAACTTGAAGGCAAGTTTTCTTTACAATGAACAGTCCCTAAACAGACGGAAACAATGTGAATAGCATATGTTAGTCCCTAAGCTCTCTCAACTAAATATAAATGTGTGAGTGTGTCTATGTCTGTGTGTGTGTGTGTGTGTGTGTGTGTGTGTGTGTGTGTGTGTGTTGAAGAGAGTCCTGGAGTCCATGAAGAAGGATAGATATTTTTAATGCCTTCTATCAACCACAAATACAGCAAAATTTTTCATGTAATTCTCCTTATAATTGCAAAAAGTATTGTACTTATATAATACAGGAATACAAACAAGCCCAATAAAGTAACCTCCCTAAGTCCCACAGATTCTAAGTGTCAGAAACAAGATTTACAAACTCATTTTTTCTATTACTGTATACAGACCATTTAGTCAATAACTGAAGCAACTGACAATATAAATTCATTCAACAAATAGATCTTCTCTGTAGACAACATTCTAGGTCCTGTTGGCTATGACAATGTACAAGATAGGTATGGTCTCTATTCTTAGACTTTGGTAGGATAGGATTGTATCTGTAGGTTTCCATGTTTGATTATTTTATTTTGAGATAAGCTCTTATTCTGTAGGCCAAGATAGCCTTAAATTTGCTTTTTAGCCAAGGCTAGCCACAAACTCATGTTCCTCTGGCCCTCGACTTCTTACTGTTGAGATTACAGGCATGCACCAGCATCCCTGGCCTGTTTTTGGACCTTAAAAATCTTTAATTAGGAAGAGAGGAAAAAATAAATGGGAATTAAAATGTATGCGTGACCCGAATCTCCTGATAAAATCTATAACTTAAAAGTAAGAAAGTAGGGCTGGCATTGTGGCATATGCCTGTAATTTCAAAACTTGGGAATGAAAGAACTCAAGGCCAGGCTGATCTGCCTAGACTCTGTGTCAAAAAAGAAAATGAAAGGAAAAGACCATAGAAAAGAATGGCCAGATTGTGTGGAGTTGTTACTTCATTTAAACCTATCTTGAGGTCCAAGGAGAGCCTACTTATTTCGTGTTCTCACTCTCCTCAGACATTACTGTTTTCTAAATCAGACTTCTTTGGCATTGTGTTGATATGAACATCCAGCAACTCATTCCTCCCTTATCTTTAGCTGCTTCTTCTACTTAATGATGCAGCCAAATGAGTAAAAGGTTGCCTTATATAACCTACTTTTCTTTGTAACAGAGAACTCAAGCAAGGACTCTGCTTCAACTGAAGGAGACTAATTCAAGCTCTCAGCATTCATATTTGTGATAATAATAACATTCAAGTGTCGATTACTTGTTCTGTGCCATGCATGTAACATGCATTATCTCCTTCATTCTGAAACAGCTTCATGACTTCAGGGAGTACAAACATCTGATGACCAAATGGTTTCTTTCTTCCCTTAAACATACAGTTAGACTGTTTCCTGGCCACCTTTATGATTAGTTGGGGCCAAATGCCTGATGTCTGTCCAAGAGAACACAGACAGAAAATGATGATGGTTTGGGCAATGAGCCCTGAAAACCTCTAACATATGTTCAACATTCTTTTCCTACTCCCAGATGAATAAAGGCTTCAGAGAATTAAGAAGTTGAAACCACAACATGGAAGACACCTGGAGTTGACAAAGGAGTCATTGAAGAAGTGCTTCCTAGGAGAGCCATGTGACCAGGAACACCGAGAGTAATGCATCTGCTTTGTTAAAGAGTGACTTGTATGAGAGAAAATTTTATTTTCCAGAAAAAATAAAAGAATGGCTGAAATCTCTTAAACTGTTATCTAAAATTTGAGATCAGAAGCTTTGGCTGAACTTTCTGCATTATTGTTTGGCTATTTGGATCCTTTGTGCTTTATATGAATTTTAGGATTTTTCTTTTTCTTCTTCCTGTCAATAATGCCATTGAATTTTGGTGGAGATTTCATTGAATCAGTTTTACAGTATTAATTCTGCAATTCAGAACATGGGAGTTTTTTGTCTGCCTTCCGGTGTTTTCTTCATTTCATTAAAGGTTTTTATTATAGATATCTTCCTTGGTTAGGCATTTTCCTAGTTGTCAGACTTAATCTTGATTGACAACTTCATAGGATCTAAAATCACCATGGAAATAATTCTCTGATCATGTCTGTGAGGATTTTCTAGGACTGGT
This sequence comes from Apodemus sylvaticus, assembly GCF_947179515.1. NCBI lineage: Eukaryota > Metazoa > Chordata > Mammalia > Rodentia > Muridae > Apodemus > Apodemus sylvaticus. The sequence goes on from NC_067472.1 coordinate 116,247,604, forward strand.
TAGTTGAAGTAGGGAAGCTGTTCTAAATGTGAGCCAGGTTCCGAGGCGGTCTGGTGTCTCTGCCTGAATAAGACAGCGAAAGGGGGCTGGGTGGGCAAGTGTTCATGGCTCTGCTTCCTGACTGTAGACACAGTGTGACCAACTGCCTCTAGTTCTGTCACCATCACATTCCTGCAGTGATAGACGCAATGGTAGATAGAACTGTAGCCCAAATAAACCCTTACTGCTTTAAGTTGCTTTTGTTGGCTATTCTGTCACAGCAGTAATACACTAATACACATAGGTACCTACAGGTCACTAGAAAAGTACTTCAGTAGCTCAAGAAAGTATAACAAGATTGACAGTAGGATCATATCAAGTTAAAAACCATCATCATGCATACATTGATTAATAAAATAAAGAGATTACTAACAGATGGGGAAGTCTTTGTCAACTATACATCAAGTGTGGAATTAATATATAGACTACATAGGGCATCACTAGTTAAACACTAGTAGCAAATTGTACATCAATAAATTGGCAAATGAATTTAGCACATAATTCTCAAAAGAAGTACACATTTCAAATAAATGCCTTAGCTATCATAGATGCACAAATCAAAATGTACACTGAGGTTCCATCTATACCCAGCCAAATGTCCATCACTTACAAGACAAATGCAGAGGGGAGTGGAGCAGTAATCCACAGTGAGCATGGTCAGTGTGTGTAGGGGAGGTCAGTGAAACCCATTATGTTGTCCAACAAATATACACTATTTGTTAAAAGACAAATAGAAGAATAGGACTTCAATCAGAAGCTTTTCTAAGATGATCCTCGACTTGCCTATTGTGGAGGCTCAAGTTTATAATCCCACCAAGAAGGCAAAATCAGTAAGATTGCCAAGAGTTTGAGGCCATCTAAAGAATGAGGTTTTGTCTCAAACACTCAAAGAGCAAAAGGGGTACAAAAGGGGAGAGGTGTTGGGGGAAGGGAAGGAACGATGATTTTATATGAAGGGAACAATAAATAAATAGACTCTCAGCCAAGAACAAATTGCACTTGTTTATATTATAGAAGACCAGTGTGGCCAGAGAGGGTAAATAAGAAATGGAATCTTAGGAGTTAACCTCAGGGATATTGCCAATATATTAAGGATTTTATATGGCATGTTGGGAACTCCAGATAATATAAATAGATAGCTCGATAGCTGTCCAGTGAGAACCATTGGTGAGGACTATATGAAGAAGGTTCTTCCCCTTGAAGAATGTTGGAACAAGACCCCACAGAGGATCACATTCTTCTTTGCCTGCTTGTCCTCTTGGTCTTGCTTATTTATCATCTTGGCTATTTTAGCCCCTTCCTCCAGAATAATTCCCTTCTTTGTTAATGGACCCTGCTGGCCTTAACTCAGGGTGTTCCTGAGACTGTAACCTTGGCACTGGCCAGATGAGGCTAATTCTTCAGGTTCTGGTAAGGTTGAATGATAACTATCCAGATTTTTAAAAAATATACATGTCTGTGATTCTTTTAAAAAAAGAAAGGTCTAGATATATTTTAGTATATAGTTTTATTGTCTTTCTTTTAAATCTAGGGCTATGGCTTTGAGGTGCCTCTAAAGGTCTTGTTTCATCTTACTCTGTAGATACATAATGCAACATATTACCAGATATATGCTTCTCATCCATAAATACCGCACAGTCAGTGTTACAGTGGATGACTTACAAATGAACATACAACCAAAAGACCCAGAACAAGAAAGCCTGATACTTACAGAAGCTAAGATGACTACCATGAAAAAGAATGTTCAATTGCAATTTATCAAATAACACTACAAATCTGGATTAATGTGTATCAGAAAACTATGGTATTTGTTTTAGACTGCAGAGAATATTGATGGAAAGAAGAGGAGAAATGAAGCATACATTAATAATTTGCAAAATGGATAAGTTGTTTCATCCATGACATGCAACCTCACCTATTAAAACTTTATTTACTTCTTTCAGTTTGTTAAGACTGGCTCTCACCCTGTAGCCCGGGCTGGCCTGAAACTCATAACAGTACTCCTATCTGTACTTCCAAAGTGCTAGAATTACAGCTGTGAGCCACCATGGCCATCATTAACATTTTTCAAATTCTTTGGTAATTTCATACACTAATAAAATATATTAAGATTATATCCACCCTTTTCCAACTCCTCTTTGGCTACCCATGTCTATCCCATCTAGTAAACTGTATTGATTTTTGTAAGACATTTTAGGTTCACAGAAAATTTGAGCATAAAACACTGGTTTCCTATAAGGGGAAAGGTGTCCCCACACTTGTACAATCTCCCCCACTGTAACATCATATGCATTTTGACAATAAATGTCACTGATATATCATTATTACCCAACTTACAGAGTTTATATTAGGCTCCACTCTTGCTGTTGCATGTTCTGTAGATTTTGATGAGAATATGATAACCTAAATCTTCTACTACAGTACACAGAATAGTTCCCCTACTCTGAAAATCCTCACTGTTCTAGCTACTTCTTCTCCACTGATCCCAGAATCCAGATGCTCTCTTGGAATCCCCCAGGCCTTCAGTACCAGTCTACGACTTCTGAGACAGCCAGACCAACAGACCTGGCAGCTACCAGATTCTCAGACTTTCCAGTGTGAAGGCAGCCACTGTTGGATTACCTAAACTATATCATAGAAACCAATCTAATAATCTCCTTTTAATGTATATTCATTCTTTTGGTTGTGTTTCTTCTATACAGAAGACTATTACTTGATTTGCCCTCTGACTTCACTGTTTTAACTGATCCAAAATATGTTGTTGATGTTTTCATTTGTTCAACTTTTGCTTATTTAGTGATTTTTTTTCATTCATTAGCATTCAACCTGTTACAATAAAATAGTAACTTCTAAGGTATGTCCGAGCTGAAATGGAAACTGGAAGTTTTTGCGTACTGATTTCTAGCTGTTCATGAGGCATCCAGATGGATCTAGCTCACTGAGATATCAATAGAGCCTCATGTGGCATCCAATAAAGACGCTAGTGTGTCAGACAATGCAAGCCTGCCTATGAGTGGTGAAGTCATGAAATTATGAAGGTTAACTGAGAACAAGCTAAAGGCAGAATAGTCTTGGGAAATCCCGACCTTAAAGAGGCAGCATATAATTTCAAACAAACACTGAAACTACAGCTACTCTGGTACAAACTAAGTTTTACCTGATACCGGCTTATTGCTCATATAAATTTAAAGTTCATTACCTTTTACTCTTTCACACCTACACCTCCTACACCCAAATTAACTGAAGCAATTATGTTATGTAACCTGCTCATCCTGGGGCTTTAAAAAAAGATGTAGACTTCTTAACAGTAGAATAAAGTATCTCAGACTGGTTGGTGTGTGTGTGTGTGTGTGTGTGTGTGTGTGTGTAGGTAGGCCAGAGGTTGAGATATATATATATATATATATATATATATATATATATATATATATGTATGTATGTGTATATATATATATCCAACAAACCCCTGGGTCAGCCTGTCTCTGCCTCCCCAGCACAGGATTACAGGCTCCCACCCCTAGCTCTCATATATGAGGATTTGGGATCTGAACTCAGGTCCTTGAGCATGGACAGCAAGCGCTTAACCCACTGAGCCGTAGCCCCAGACTCTCAGACTGACTTTTATGGAAAGTTCTATATGTTATTCAGTACATGAATTGCTTAAATATTTTAAAATAAGTCCATTTTTTATTCTAATTGATAATTCAGAAAAAGTTTTGAGTACTAAATTATAAGCTTCCAAAAATAGAGTTAAAATTTGCAACTCTAGAAGTTGCCAGGAAACAGTAACATTTCTATATGCTACAGTAAAGGAGGGGCAGGAAGGGTACATCTGCCAAACTTATAATTAAGTCACTTTGTACTGACATGGCTTTAGTTTATAAGGGAATGCTTGTGGGGATTTTTAATCAGATAAAAATAAGGCCGTTGTTTTCCCTATACCAATTAGCATAGTTGACAGTTAGCCAAATCTCCCCTGGTCACTGCAGGGATGTACAGAGTGTCCTGAGTCTGTGGGAAATGAAAAATGCAGAAGTTGGCATGATAAAAATGTGAACCCAAAAAAAATGTTATCAAATTTAGCACGTAAAATTATATCAATTGGTGTACTAAAGGACAGTCTATGCTTTCGGGAGAACAAAACAGAAAGACAGTCTGAAATACTAAAACTGCAATAATAAGGGAGTATGAGCTTAACTATTACTACTGTGTATTAGTCAAATAGCGTGTTTGGTTGAAGACATTCTGCTAGGATTCATGAAACAGTCCTTAACACAAGTTTTAGAAAGGAGGTGATAGTGACTCATGTACAGTATATGAAACACATTTAAAATTTTTAACACAAAAAGACTACTGTGAATCATTCAGCCTCCTTCTTTAATTTGCACTGACCGTGGAGCATACCAATTTGACTAGATTAGCTGGCCAACAGGCCCCAGACCTCCTTCTGTCTGTATCTCTAATGCTGAGGTTACTATAGGTATTCACCATTGAACTTAGGACTTTATAGTTGTGTGGCAAGCATTTCAACCACTGTGCTATCTCCCTAGACCCACAGGATATAGCCCCCTTGAGAAAAGACCTGTTAGCCAGGCTGGTTTAAATTACTAGGATCAAACGGCTTTCTCATCTTTCTCTCCCATGCATCTGGGACTACAAGAACACAGCACCACCCACAGCAAAGTAGAACAATCATAGCACTGTGTTGTGGTCAATGATCACACCCTGTGCATCCCTAGCATTCGTTTGGGCTGGAAAGTCTTATTCAATTGGCATGAATGGTTGGTGAACTGAATTTGGTGTTACCTAGTAATGACTGAAGTATAAACAATGATCTTAGGAAATTAGGTAACGGCTACATACTAAGAACGGCAAAGCAACAGAATATCATCTTTGGTGACTCCCATCTCCTGACCCTAAATTACAATACTAATTCTATTTATATTAAAGAGAAATGAGTTTACAGCTTAAAACATAATCACTGAGGCTGTAGTGTTAGCTCAGTTGGTAAAGGGTTTGCCTTGCAAGCACAAGGACCCAAGTTGGAGTCTCAATTCCTACTAAAAATAAAAGCTGGGCTTAGTGGAGCTTATTATCCTAACTCTTTGGAGGAAGAGATAGTCAGAGTCCTTCTGGTGACCTAGATTAACATACTTGGTGAACCCGAAGCCAATGAGAGATCCTGTCAAACAAGATCAACTGCAACTGAGGTACACCACGAATTTTCTCATCCTCGGATATATGCACACATGCACATGAACACAAAGACATGGTTTTCTGCGGTGTCTATCTTCCTTATTGGATACCTACCTATTCCCAGGAGGCAGAGGTTCTATTAAGATTTTCATGTATTGTTCTCTGAGGTAAACAAAAGAGGAAGATCTGAACTTATCTCACTAATCATCTCCCTCTTCCACTTAGGCCAAATTATCCTAATTCTCTGTGCCTTCTAGATGCCAACAACATCAACACAGCTTCTTTGAGGATGAGAACATTGTGAATTTATTGTGGTTCATGACTATAGTAACATTTTCTTGAAAGTTATGCTTATATTCTTCCAAAATGGAGAATTAAGTAACATTTTCTTGAAAGTTATGCTTATATTCTTCCAAAATGGAGAAATAGGTAATTTGGGTCCTTTCCTATCAAATTAGGTTAAACACTTTTTTCTGTCTTTCAGAGTTCATTGACTGCATTTTACAAAGGATCCTGGGGTGCTTTCTTAGAGTACCTAAGAGGTCAACAAAGCAAATGCCTCTTTCAACCTCAGACTGCAAACTGGTTAATTTATTACGTCGACTAAAACTACAGTATTTTAATACAAGAAACGCCTTTATTTAAGCTTTCTTACACATTAAGCATTTTTGTTAAGTAAAATCTTATAAGGCATACCAAAAGGTTTTTAACCAGCAGCAGGAACAAAACCAACAAAATCAAAGGCAGGCTTTCTTTATGATCTAATATAACAATTTTGTCTTCGCAATTAGCAAATTGATATTACTAAAATAGCACATGAAAGAATGTGCAGAAATGTTCCCTGGTGGAACAAGCACATTATTCAGACAGTGAGCAGGACTGAAGGGATTAGTGGGGAAACGTACACAGTTGCCAAATCATTTCCTTGGGTGACTGTTACAGTAATTTCTTACCCCAATAAGCCCGTATAAAAACCACACAACTCAGTTATTATATTTATAAGCTATATGCATGATTGGGCAGATCTACCATTATACTAATTTATTCCCCACCTCTGAGGCCCCTTGCTACTTGTAACTTCTCCAGGCTCAGTGGTACTCCTCCATCTTCCTCCTACCTCCTCTTCCTCTCTAACACTTCCAGTCCTATTTTTTCCTTCCGCTGCCCAATCATCAGCTACAGCTTTTATCTGACCAGTGAGAATGGAGAGAAGGTTCAGTGAGATCACCTGAGCACATGATCTACTCCTTGTGGAGGGGCAGCCCCTCCTGAGGAAGCAGAATTAACGTCAAAATACAAACAGCACCAGGACAACCCACAACAGGTGCCAGAATGCACATGATCCTCCTGTCCACTAACGACTCATGGCTCCAAGATATGGTGACATACATGTTGTCATCTGTCCTTAATCTGAAGTGTGTTGTAATACAAAAAGTACTGGGTCAAAGCCAAAAGACTTGAAGTGTATGTAGTCTAGACAGTAAAGCTATGGCTTTTCTCTTGGTTAATTTTCTATTGCTGTGATAAAACACCATGACTAAGGCAACTTATTTTTAAAACGTGTTTAATTTGGCTTACAGTTTCATAGGATTAAAATTCATCATGACTATGGTGGTTTGAATAAAAATGGCCTCCCCATAGGGAGGGACACTATTAGTGGCCTTGGAAGAGGTGTGGCTTTGTTGGAGGAGGTATATCACTAGTAGGTGGCTTTAAAGTCTCAAGCCACATCCTGTGAGGCATAACCTTCCTGTTGCCTGCAGTCCAGATACTCTCAGCTCCTCTCTAGCACCATGTCTGCCTGAATGCTGCCATGTCTCCTACAATGATGATAAGCCAGCCCCAGTTCAATGTTTTCCTTTATAAGAAAGACTTGTCTCTTCAAGCAATAAAGCACTAAGACAATGACGGAGCAAAGGAACACTTGAGAGTTCACATCTTGATCCAAAAGAGAGAACACTTGGAATTGCATAAGTCCAGTTACATACTTCATCCAACAAGGCCTCTAATCTTTCTCAAAAGATTTCACCAATTGTGAACCAAGTATTCCAGCACATGAGTTTATAGGGGCCATCCTTGTTCAAACCACCACATTCCACTCCCTGGCCCCAGAGACTCGTGGCCATATCATAATACACAGTGCATTTAGTCCAACCTCAAAACTTTCCAGTCTTTCATAATCTTGGGCATTTAAACGTCCTGTCTCCTCTGAGACTCAAAGCAATTTGTTAATTGAAACTTCCTGCAAAATCACAAAGCAAATCACATACTTCCAACATACAATGGCACAGAAAACACATTACCATTCCAAAGGGAGGAATAGGAAAAACAGCATGAAGGAACACTGGGTCAAAGCAAGACCAAAAGCCAGCAGAGCAATTTTATAGCTTCGTGTCTGATATTAAAGAGTTTAGATGGCTCTGCCTTTCCTGATTGACTGCTTGCAACATACCTCTCTCTCTCTCTCTCTCTCTCTCTCTCTCTCTCTCTCTCTCTCTCTCTCTCTCTCCCTCTCTCTCTCTCTCAGGCTGGTTCCGTTCCTTTTACAAAGCTCTTTTTGGCAGATATTTCTCAACTCTGGCACCGTTCACATCACGGGGTCTCCAATGCAATCCAGGCTTCACATTCGCAGCTTCACACAATGGTGGTTCAGGGCCTCCAGGCAGGGCTTTCCTTGCCACAGGCCCAGCCTGGGTCTCTCCTTAGCCACAGAGGACTATTCAAACAGAACCACAGGGAGAACACAGCCAGGCTTAACTACAAAATTGGGATGTACCCTGGTACCCTTGACTCATATCTGTGGCAGTTTTGATTTGTTGTTGTTTTTTAGGAGCAAAAACCCCTATGGTCTTTTTTTACTTTTTTAAGATGGAGGTTTCTCTGTGTGGGGTCTTCCCCTGAGGGCACCCCTTCCTTTATTCCATTTATGACTCCCTCTCTTCAATCTTATCCCTTTCTACACAAGCTTTGATTCCAACATTAAATTTCCAGCTGCTCCTTGCTTTTTAATTAATCATTTTATTCGTTTATATTTCAAATGACATCCCCCTTCCTGGTTACTCCTCAACCAACCTCCCATCCCATTCCCTTCTCCCCCCTCCCCTTTGCCTCTATGAGGGTGCTCATTCACCCACTCCTGCCTCACCCCTCTAGAATCCCACTACACAGGGGCATCAAGCCTTCCTCCCCTCCCATTGATGTCAGATAAGCTCATCCTCTGCTACATACGCATCTGGAGTCCTGGCTCCCTCTATGTGTATTCTTTGGTTGGTTGGTGGTTTAGTCCCTGGGAGCTCTGGGTGGTCCAGTTAGTTGTTAATTATTCTTCTTACTATGGTGTGTGTGTGTGTGTGTGTGTGTGTGTGTGTGTGTGTGCTACAATCCCCTTCGCTAGCTCTTCCATTGGGGACCCCAGGGTCAGATCTTCATCTGTATTGGTCAGGTGCTGGTAGAACCTCTCAGGGAACAGCCATATCAGGCTGCTGTCAGCAAGTGCTTCTTGGCATCAGCAATAGTGTGGGGGTTTGGTGTCTGCAGATGGGTTGAATCCCTAGGTGAGGCAGTCTCTGGATGGCCTTTCCTTCAGTCTCTGTTCTATTTTTTTGTCCTTGTCTTTCCCTTGTGCAAGAACATTTCTGGGTTTAACATTTTGAGATTTGTGGGTGGCCCCATCCCTCAACTGGGGGTTGTGCTTATCTACTGGAGGTAGTCTCTACAGGTGGTATCTCCCCTTTGTTGGGGGTATTTCAGCTAAAGCAATTGGCTCACACACATTGGCCCAGCGGAAAATTTCCTGAAAAGAACACTAATGGCTCATGCTCTAAGATCAAAAATTGACAAATGGGACTTCATAAAATTTCAAAGCTGCTATAAGGCAAAGGACACCATCAATAGGACAAAATGGCAACCCACAGATTGGGAAAATATCTTTATCGACCCTACATCCAATAGAGCTAATATTCCAAAATATATAAAGAACCTAAGAAGTTAGACTCCAGAGAACCAAATAACCATATTTTAAAATGGGGCACAGAGCTAAACACAGACTTCTCAACAGAGGAATACTGAATGGCTGGGAAGCACTTAAAGAAATGTTCAACATACTTAGTCATCAGGGAAATGCAAATCAAAACAACCCTGAGATTCCATTTCACAACAATCAGAATGGCTAAGATCAAAAGCTCAAGGGACAGCAGATGCTGGCAAGGAGGTGGAGAAAGAGGAACACTCTTCCATTGCTGGTGGGACTGCAAGCTGGTAAAACCACTTTAGAAATCAATCTGATGGTTCCTCAGAAAAAAATGGAAACAGTTCTACCTGAAGACCCAGATATACCACTATCTGGCATCTAGCACCAAAAGATGCTCTAACATATAACAAGGACACATGTGCCACTATGTTTATAGCAGACTTATTTAAAATATCCAGAAGCTGGAAACAACCCAGATGTCCCTCAACAGAAGAATGGATACAGAAATTGTTGTACAGTTACACAGTAGAGTACTACTCAGCCATTAAAAACAATGACTTCATGAAATTCTTAGGCAAATGGATGGAACTAGAAAATATCATCCTGAGCAAGGTAACCCAATCACAAAAGAACACACAGGATATGCACTCACTAATAAGTGGATTATAGTCCAAAAGCTCAGAATACCCATGATACAATCCACAAACCATATGAAGCTTAAGAAAAAGGAAGACCAAAGTGTAGATGCTTCAATCCTACATAGAATGGGAACAAAATAATCACAGGAGCTAGAGGAAGGGAGGGACCAAGGAGGAAGATCAGAGGGGGAGTGGGAAAAGGGGGGCAGGAATAGGTATTAGAAGGGACAGGAAAGAATTACCAAGGATCAGGAAATTGAATAGAAACATGTAGCAGAAGGGGATGGGTCTTTGGGGTAGCCACTAGAAAGTTCCAGATTCCAGGGAAGCAAGAGGCTCCTTTCCCTCTTAAATTATCTATCTTATATTTCTTTTTGCTCCACTTGCTTCTTCATTGTAGACTTGCATAAGAGTGATTATTAATAACCACATGACAGCCGGGCGTGGTAGTGTACACCTGTAATCCCAGAACTTGGAAGTCAGGGGCAGGCAGATTTCTGAGTTCGAGGCCAGCGTGGTCTACAGAGTGAGTTTCAGGACAGCCAGGGCTACACAGAGAAACCCTGTCTCGGAAAAAAAATAAAAAACAAAACTAAACAAAACAAACAAACAAACAAACAAAAACACATAACAGAGTCAATCTTAGGCTGTCATGAAATCTTTGCCAAAGAAATTAGTCCATTATTTTTCAATTTAGTCTCGGGCAGATTCTTAGGAAAAGGACAAATACTTTTAACAAAGTTATTCACGATTAGCATATAAGGACAAAAGTATATTTGTTACTGGTTAAAATGATTGCATTTTTCATGAAAAGAACTCCAATTCCTATCTAACTAGAGTTCTTCCCCCACCCACCATACTCATTTCACACAGTCATTGAGGCCTCTTACAACAAACATCAAATTCCTGCTATTTCTACCCTTTAAAAGTTGACGTCATCATTCTAGTCCTTTCATCATTCTTCAAGCAAACTCTTTCAATTATAAAGGGATAAAGAAAAGCTACAGTGTGCTTGTTGGCCAGTTTTATCTTAACCTTGACACATTGGAGAAGAAGAAGCCTCAATAGAGAAATTTCTCCTATAAGATCAGGCAAGCCAGTACACAACACTCCATGGCCTCTGCATCTGCTCCTGCCTACAGGTTCCTTCCCTGTTTGAGTTCCTGTCTTGACTTCCTTTATGATGAACATCATTGTGGAAATGTAAACCAAACCTTTCCTCCCCAAGTTGCTTTTGGTCATAGTGTTTCATCACTTAAGTAGTAGTCCTAAGTAAGACAGGTTACAAATGGATGGATGTCCTGGCTTCCCAAGGACTTAAAGACAAAGATTCAAGTCATCTGAATTCTTGTTATCAAACAAGTTTGTTGGTGTGTAGCAAAGTCCATTTAAGCAGATTGATAACAGATTCCTTAAGATGAAAGGTATCTCTAAGAAACTACATGAGTGCTGGAAAAGTTGCTCAGTCAGTGCACTTGCTGCTCTTCCAGAAGACCTGGGTTCAATTCCCAGCACCCACATGGTGGCTCACAACTCCAGTTCCAAATAATTCCAGTTCCAATAACCTTTTCTGGCCTCCTCAGGCACCAGGCACAGATTTGGTATACACAGCAGGCAAAACACCTAAATATATAAAATGAAAATAAGGGGAGTGTGTTTGTGTGTGTAAATAATTGATTTAATAGAATCACTTTGGATATGATCCTTTAAAAAATTGTTTGCCTTAGCTCTTCTCTCTCTCTCTCTCTCTCTCTCTCTCTCTCTCTCTCTCTCTCTCTCTCTCTCTCTCTCTGCCCACCTCCCGTTCTGCCCTCCCACAGTTCTTCATCCTATCCCTCCTGCACCTGTCTCCAAGAGGATTCGCTCCCCCCACCGAAAAATGATTTTTTAAAAGAGAAACTACATGGAATACCTCAGCAACTTTTATAGAGTACGGAACTCTGTAAATATTCTGCAAATATTGAACTGATAATTCTTTAACTTATTCTCCACTAAACATACAGTGCTGCTCCGGGCTCTTTGGAAGTGCTGTCAGTAAGAATGACTCAGAAATGAAGACGCTCCTTACACTAAAGCAAGACTGCTATGCCATTTCTCAATGACCCAGACAAGACAGATTGCTTAGGGAAGCTGGCTTCAGAAAACACAGGTCATGTAGTCAGTGTCAGAGCTGGAAATGATGGTAGACGATAGCGACTGTTTTATAAGGAACAACATGAAGTCTGGAAAGATTGCAAGCTTCCTCAGAGCTGATTAAATAAGCATTGTCTTAGTCAGGGTTTCAGAGATCTGCCTGTCTCTGCCTCCCTAATCCTAGGATTAAAGACATGTACCTCGACTGCCCAGCAGAAAAACTTTTTAGAATGCTAGGAAATTATGAATTGAAAGTTCTACCAAACAAACAAAACGTAATGAGCACAATCTTTGTCCTAACTTTTGAAGAAGCTACCCCTGAAGTAAATCATAGAAACTTCCACTACCTTTTTGAGTAGCTACTCTCTGTAGAAGTTCATTGAGTTATGTAGACTTTGGGTTCGAGTCTACTTGATTTTAGTGTGTAATCCGATTCCCTTTCTGCAGGGCAGAGTTGAAACAGAGTCTCTTTATATAGCTCTAGCTGTCCTGTAATTCACTTTGTAGACTAGGCTGGCCTCAAACTCACAGAGATCCACCTACCTTTGACTCTGCAGTGCTGAAAATTAAAGATATGTACCACCATACCTGGTATGTGTGTGTGTGTTACTAATATAATAAGGTTTAAGATAAATTGAAAGAATATTTTTTTGTAAATTTCCACTACCTATAGGCTTACTTTTTTAAACTAAAAACCTATATTACTAAAAAGAACTTGCAAATAAGACAATCATACACCAAACTCAACTAGACCCAACCTTTATAAATCTCAATGAACTTCTATATAGTTAGAGTAACCATTCAGAATGTAAGCTATAGAACTTCACATTTAATTTTACACTTTCATTTTTGAAAACATTTTTATGCATTTATCTACCCCCCAAAATAAAAGATTTATAACAGAATTAGAAAACAATTAACTCTATATCTTACTTCAAAACTCATGTTCAGTCCCTCTTTATCCCCTTTTTTAGCTTTTTTGTACTCTTTTCTATATGCTATGCTGTTCCCACATGCACATTTGTTTATATATATATTATTGGCTAGATCCCACATATCACAGAGAACTTGCATCTTTTTTTCCGAGATAATGTGACCTTGCTTAATATTATACTTTTTCTTGTTTTGTTTTGTTTTGTTTTTTCGAGGCAGGGTTTCTTTGTGTAGCCCTGGCTGTCCTGAAACTCACTCTATAGACCAGGCTGGACTTGAACTCAGAAATCTGCCTGCCTCTGCCTCCCAACTGCTGGTATTAAAGGCAAGTGCCACCACCACCCGGCTCCTAATATTATATGTTTTTAAGCTCATCTATATATGTCAGTTTTTTATTAACTAGTCATCTGTTGATTCTAATTCTTGGCTATGGTGAATAAAGCGACACTAAACAAGAGAGTGCACATATCTCTACAGTTAGGGTATGGGATTCCCTGGTATATATTCAGCAATGAAACAGCTGCATCAATGTCTTGAGAAAACTCTAAGCTGATTTCCACAATGTCTGTATTACTTTGTACCCCCACCAATAGTGAACACAGGTTCCTTTATCTCCACGTCCTCTCCAGCATTTGTCAAGTCAGATTTGTTGGCCACTGTCTTGCTTTTCAACTGACTCAAGCAAGAAATTTCCTGCTCTTGTAGAAGACCCATTTTCAGTTCCCAGCAACCACAGAGCAGCTCAAAAACATCTGTAACTCCAATTCCAGGAGATCTAGTACCCTTTTCTCATCTCTTTGGGTATCAATCATACATATGGTGCACATACGTAAATGAAGGCAAATATTCATACACATAAAACTAAATATTAAAAAAGGGAGAGAAAGAATTTCAGGAAAACATAAAAATATGCATAACAGTTATACAGATTAATTGTACACTAGCAGTAAAAGAAAGTCACAATTTTTTTTTTGTTTTTTTCAAACTCTTGGACACTTTCTGATTCTTCCAGAAGGAGAAAAAAATAAAGTACACATTGTGTTGCAATTGGTTGTTATTAATGAGTATGTTTACATATTCACATGGATGGAAATTTCAGTCCTTCCCAAAACACACTGCATATCAAGCTTTTGCATTATAAAGAATTTTATCATCGTCACTTGCCGAATGTCAGATGAAGAGAAATAAAGACTAATAAGATCCTACAGTGCAGTTAATTAGGTAATTTATTATTTCTTATATATATTCAATATAGCCAACACTCAAGTACCCTCTACATGTAGGCTTTGCAGAGGTTGTGTTTTGTTTGAGATTAGTTAGAGTCTTGCTATCTAGCATAGGCTATCCTCAAACTAAGAGTTTCACCTATTTCTGTCTCCAGAGTGCTGGAATTAAAAACACATACCACGCTACCCAGCTTAACATGCCATCTTATACTAGGAACTATATTATAGGAACAAGGAGAAGGTGCTACTAATAGGCAACAAAAATTCAAACCTTTACAAAAATCTGGGTGTGATGGTGCATGCCTTTAATCACAGAATTCAGGAGCAGAGGCAGGTAATCTCTGAGTTCCAGGACAGCCACAGCTGTGCAGAGAAACCCTGTCTAAAAAACAAAACAAAACAAAACAAAACGAAACGAAACAAAACAAAAAGCAAAAATTGTAGGGGTGTACCAGGACAGAGAAAAGGGAGGGGGAAAGATAGGAGAATGGATGGAGAGAAAAGGACTTATGGGACATGTGGGGAGGGGGGGGGACTGGGAAAGGGGAAAGCTTTTGGAATGTAAACAAAGAGTATAGAAAATAAAAATAAACAAAAACAAAAAGCAAAAAAACAGATAAAACCAAGATACTAAACCATGTCTACTGTATGAATAATCTAGCTGCACTGGATATGGACAAACCTATGATAGACAGTTTATTTGGTTCCACTGACATGAGATAGGCATGAGTATTAAGTAGAATATCATAGGCAGTTTGAAAATAATTCATCAATCACATGTCATAGCTATGGTCCACGACCCATGAACTATTGGGCTCTAATTTGTTTATTTGTTTATTTGTTGAAATAGGGAGTCACTCTGTAGTCCAGGCTGATTTGGAACCCACTATGTGACCCAGGACACCCTCAGTCTGTGGTGGTCCTCCTGCCAGTCCCCTCACTGCTGGGGTCATAGGCCTCATCCATCACACCTAACTTGCTTAGCTCTTCTAAACAGAAATGTGTCTACTCATCCCCCACTCTTGCCACACTTCCAGATGACTGCAGGGCTTGAGGGCAAAGCTGAAAACAAGTGAACTCAATGTCAGTTGTGTGCAAGTCACTGGAATAGTCAATGGTCCCTTTAAGGAGCCCAGTAAATTCCTCGTGGTAATCATTCGTTTGAAAAAAGCCATGGGTGTTCCATGGATATATCCAACCTCTCTTAAGTCTCATATATTCCTCATTCCTTCAAGTTCCTACCACACACTCTGTACAAAGTAAATTACCACCATTGTCATTGTCATCCTGACATTAAACATAAAATACATGTCTGGATATCTGAAAAGCACCAAGATATTCAAGAACACAAAATATAACCTAAAACATCCAATAAGGTAAAAGTCAATCTGAGAAAGGAAATAACAATTTGGATTCAACCAAGAACAGATTTTTGTGCTGTTTTTATACATAATATTTAAATACATATTTAAGCTTTGCTTCCATGAAACTTAGAAAAATTCTCTTAGCAGTATATTAAAATGCAGTGTGCTAGTTAACACACAAGTCAGATCTTGTAGTTTATACCATTATAGCTATAATTATTATGCCTAATAATTATTATAATAAACATGTATGGAGCACTGTGCATTACAAAAATGTTTACAATACTTGTTGCCCTTATTCTGCTGATACTAAGTTAATGCTCCAAAAGAGTTCTTATTCACTAAACAGAATTATATTTGCCATTTTTATAAAACCTACAGAAAAAAATTAGTATAAATTTAAATTAAAATATTTAGCTGTTGTCTTACCTGGGTTTCTATTACTGTGATAAAGACCATGACCAAAATCAACTTGTGGAAGGAGGGGCTTATTCAACATATAGCTTACAATTCATCATGAAGGAAGTCAGGGCAGGAACTCTAACAGGGCAGGAACCTGGGGGCAGAAACTGAAGCAGAGCCATGTTGAGAGAAGAGCATGAAGGTCCTTATGCCTACAGATCTCCAGAGAAGCCAAGGCCATTAAGTACATGGGACTGTCTTTCCAATGAGAAAGATGGAAAAACCTGTTCTTCCATCCAGAAAGCTGAGAACTGGAGGTGATTAGCAGCCTGGTGATCTGTGTTGTCTGTTGGGCCAGGCCATAACAAGCTCCTACAACCAGGATCACAGGTGGATAGCAATATAAATGACCCTTATAGCCAGAGGCTCCCCAAAACTCCCAAAATCAAGACCATAGGTGGCTACTAGCCTAAATGACCTTGCTATCGGTATGACCAAGATCAGTCTAGACCTGAGGGTCCTTAGGTTGTTAGGCTAATACTGTACTGTATCTCTAGGACCCATCTTCTTGTAAGAAATGACATGTACCCTTAGTTGAGTTTCAGTGTAATTATACTTTCTTGTGCAATGAGGATTGTATTACATCAGGAAACTTTTTTCCAAATTATACTGTGCTTAAATACATTGGGAATAAACAGCCTGCTATTAGACTCCCCGAAGTCTGATCTAGGTTGATGAAGTCGATTTGCACCAGGTTTTTTATTCTTATCTTTTCACACGGTTTGCTTCCCTGTATGACACCTGCAGGACCCCTTCAAAGCCACACAGCAACGTTGTTTACTGGCCTCCACCCATACTCAGCTTGCTTAGCCTGATATCTTATATAACTCAGGACCACCTTCCCAGGGCAGTATTGCCCACATCCAATCCCATATCAATCAGTAATTAAGAAAATTCCCCCATAGACTTGCCTACAGACCAATCTGATGGAGTAATTTTTACAGCTGAGGTTCCCTCTTCATATTCGAAATCCTGAATGATCCCATGCCAAAGGAGGGCAGGACACAGTTTCTACCCCTGAAGCAGAGCTAGCACAGTATGGGCCTCCACAAGTGTTGACAGTTGCTAGGCATGAGGTTTGTTTATATAATAGCATACATGTTTTCATGATCCTCTTTCAGGGAATGCTCTCTGTTAAGGATAATGACTCCATGATAATTAGGAACAGCATGACTCCAGGAAGCAAGAATGTGTTTCTGTGATGCTGAGACCTTCAGAACAGCCCTTAAGGCTGTGGGAAAGAACTCTGAAAACATTAGTTCAAAAATATATAAACAGGATTTCTCAACTATGCAAAATATAAGGATGCAGTATGAATTATACAAGGGGCTTCATGCACCTAAAAGATCAGAGGCAGTTGCACTATGAGCCAGCTTGTCAGAAACATATTAAGGAAGGGATTTTAAGGAATGGTGATTGTAGGGCAAGATCCCACCCAGCTAAACTTATTGTTTGTGCTTACAAAGCCAGGTAGATCTCTGAATTCATTTGCCATGTTTTGTAAAATATATGCATGCTATCTTCTTTTAAGAGTCAAGGGGTAAGGTCATAAAATGCTGATTCATGGGATGATCAAAAGACAACCTGGTTAAATGATTGGATTGATACGTAAATAAAAGACTGGGCTTTTGGTATGCAAGAAATAGCTGTCTAGAGAGATATAGTATTTCTTTTTAAGAATTTGTCTGGCAGGCTTTGTGACTTGTCAGAAAAACATTTTCTGGCTTTTTTTTTTTTTTTTTTTTTTTTTTGGAAAACCTATGAGCTATCTAGAGAGTTTTTAGAATTTTTTTTTCTAGCAAGTGGAGAGCTGTCTCTAGCAGAGACAGTCTTGAGCAGAACACAAGACTGTCAGCTTGCTTCCATGAGTGACTTGAAGTCATTTCTTCTGCTGCTCCCAAACACTTCTTCCTCAGGAACCCCTCCCAAGCTAAGGCTGGACCTTTGCATTCCAAGATGACCCTGGCTTGTGTCAAAGTGACAGAATACTAATCAGCACAACTGGCTTTTCTAAGATCATATCAAACCTATGTATATTAAAATTAAGTTATAAAGATAATGCATCCCATTTTGAGTTTTACTTACAGAATATTGATGGCCCATATTAGTGTTTTCACAACTTTGTGGTCATATAAATCATAAAAAATGTTTGTTAAATATTAACTTCCTTGACCCCCTTAACCTTGGGGTTTCTAATTTATCATGTCTGAAGAATAATCAAAGAAACAATTTTTAAACAATGGTGTAAGAACTATCTATCTTCATGGTGGTGGCACATGCCTTTAATCCCAGTGCTTGTAGGCAGAGGTAGGTGAATCTCTGAGTTTGAGGATAGCTAGGTCTACACAAAGAAACCGTCTCTCAGAAGAAGAAAGAAAGAAAGAAAGAAAGAAAGAAAGAAAGAAAGAAAGAAAGAAAGAAAGAAAGAAAGAAAGAAAGAGAGAGAGAGAGAGGGAGGGAGGGAGGGAGGGAGGGAGGGAGGGAGGGAGGGAGGAAGGAAGGAAGGAGGGAAGGAGGGAAGGAAGGAGGGAAGGAGGGAAGGAAGAAGGAAGGGAAGGAAAGGAAAGAAAGAGAGAGAGAAAATGAAAGGAAGGGAGGAAGGAAGAGTTTCTTTAAATTTGGGAAATAATAGTTTTCAAAGTCTGAATGGGTGAATAGCTAGGATATCAGCAAAGGTTAATGGGCCAGGATCACATGCCTCCAAAGGCTGTGCTTAGTCAGTGTACTGTTGCTGATGGTGTGCTTCTTTAATTAAATTAAAATATACTTATCCAACCTAGTTCCAGTGAGTTCCAGTACAGCCAAAGATACATAATAATACCCTGTCTAGAAGAAAAGTATTACTTAAAATACATATTTTATTAATGTGTGTGGTGGTTTGAATGAAGATGGCCCTTATGGGCTTATGTATTTGAATGCTTGGGTTGAAGTTGATAGAGCTGTCAGGGAAGGATTAGGAGGTATGGCCTTGAGAAAGGAATTTGTCACTGGGTGTGTGCTTTGGGTTTCCAAAGCCCAGTTCACTCACACACACTCTGCCTCATGCTTGTGGTGTAAGTTGGCAGCTACTTCAATACAATGCCTGCCTGCCTGATGCCGTGCTCCTTGCTGATGGCCATGGACTCTAATCATCTGGAACTGCGAACCCCAAATTAAATGTTTCCTTTTGTAAGTTGTTTTGGACATAATGTTTTGAATAAAGTAAGACTCTGTGTGTGTGTGTGTGTGTGTGTGTACATGTGCTTGAGTACCACAGTGCATGTATGATCAGACCACAGCCTTCAGAAGCTGGTTCTTCTCCTTCATAGGGGAAGATGGGGGTTGAATGCGTATCAGGTCTGCACTGCATCTCACCGAGCATCTTGCTGGCTCAGCGCACTGCAGTGCTTTATTTTCTTCTCTATGGTGCCAAATCTTGCCTCTCAGAAATAACGGGGAAGGGGTTGGCAATGCTGAGAAGGCAGAATTTCAGCAAATATATTTCAGCATTTCAAAAAAGATTAATGAATAGATAACATAAGTTAGACAGGTAAGTTGATAAAATACACCAACTGAAAGTGAAAATCATAAAAGTATTCCAAAGGTGGTCACAAAATAGATGGAAGGTTATAATGAATTTCTCTGCTAGTGTCAAGGTAGAGGTTATTTTGCTGGGAAGAACTTTGTTTTGGTTAAAAATAGAAAACCCCCTTGAGGAGACACTAAATGGCAGTTGACTCAGGTGCAGTGGGAGGGGCACAAGTTTTAGAACAGCCTGCCTGAGCCAGACAGAGGTGGTAATGGCAAGGCTGCCTTCAGTGACTAGTATCCCCAGTGAATTCAGTATTCAGTGACTAGGGCTGTCTGATCAAAGCAGGAGCATTGAGTCTCTGCAGAGACTTGTTTTCCCTGCCCATCAAGGAGTCTGCAGGTATTTCTCTGGAGGCAGCATTGAGAATGAAGTTTGGACTATCATGTCAATGCAGAACCTGATTCACAATGACTAAGAGCCCAAGTTCAAGGCGTTTGTTGACCATCTGGATGTTAAGCAGGTAACCCCTGCCATCTGAGAGCCACCATCTTTTTTTTTCTTTTTTCTTTTTTTTTAATTCGATATATTTTTTATTTACATTTCAAATGATTTCCCCCTTTCTGCCCCCCCACTCTCCGAAAGTCCCATAAGCCCCCTTCCCTCCCCCTGTTCTCCCACCCACCCCTTCCCACTTCCTTGTTCTGGTTTTGCCCTATACTGCTACACTGAGTCTTTCCAGAACCAGGGGCCACTCCTCCGTTCTTCTTGTACCTCATTTGATGTGTGGATTATGTTTTGGGCATTCCAGTTTTCCAGGAGAGCCACCATCTTGATCAACATCTCTATTGTCTTGATGTAGAGATGCTACTTGAGGAAGAAGATCGGCAAGCCCCACACTGTTCTGTACTGACTGGGAAGCCAGTGGCCTGTGCTATGTGCTCCTTCCCCACCCACAGGAGCACTGCTGCTGTGGAAGACAGTGACACTTCAGCCAGGAGCAGCACCACCACATGGGTGACTCCAGTAGGCCACCTTAGATGCCATCTCCAAGATCTCTAGCTCAGCTAATCTCTGACCTCTGGAAAGAGTCAGGTTCACCAACTCTCCCAATCAGAAACTCTCAGAGCATCCTGTTAAGCCTGCACCAGAGGCTTCATATAGAAGAGCCAGACTTCAGATGTGGTTACCACATGAAATTTTTATGCATGGTGAAAAAAAAGTGAGACTGGCATGGTGGCACAGGATTTTGATCCCAGCCCTTAGGTGGCAGACATAGGCAGATCTCTATGAGTATGAGGTCAGCCTGGTCTACATAGTGAGTTCCAGGCCAGCTAAGACTATACAGTGAGACCTTGCCTCAAAAAAGAAAATAAATCTAATTAAACTTGTTTTCAAAGAATGAAATTGCTTCTTCGAAGTTAGCCATTTGAACACAGAAGAGAATTATTTTTCTTACAAACACAATTAGCTTTTTCTCTTTTGCCTTGAGACAGTCTCATTATGTAGCCCTGGCTGATCTGCAACCTGTTTTGTCAATAAGGCTGGTCTAGAACTCACAGATATTCACCTGCCTCTGCCTCTCAATTTCTGGGAGTAAAGGCATGTACTACCATACCCCACTTTTAAAGATTGATCTTACTATTTAATTCAGACTGACCTTGAAATTGCTATGTAGCCCAGGCTAGCCTGGAACCCATGATTTTCCTGCCTCAGCTCCTTGAATGTTGAGATTACAGGCATGATCTACCATGCCTAGCTTCAAGCCTCATATTTTACTTAATCCTTTATGAATTTTAGACTTTATTTCATTTATTTACTCAGACAAAGTCTCACTATGTATCTGATATTGGCCTGAAATAGCTTAGTTCAAGGTAAACTCAAACTCTCAATTCTCCCGCCTCCACTCTTAGAATTCCGGATTATAGACATGTACTTCTATGCCCGGTTTTTAATATTTAACTATATATTTTAAATAAATATTTAATAAATCTTTTATGACTACACTTTCTTTTAAGTCTTTCTACTGAATTTTTGTTGACTAAATATCCAGTTCACTTAAACTTGAAAGCAAGTAATATATATATACTAATGAATTTTATCTATATTTAAGAGCTTTTGAGGAACCAAATTCACAGAGTATGTTTCAGGTAGGAAAGAGAAGCCATCCCCTCCCCCCACAGACAGCCCCTCCCCCACTCATACTATCATTTTAGTCATTTGTGTTCTTGCTGAATCAATTGTTTTTAGGTAGTCTCCATCTAATGACTATAAATCTATGAACTGGTATCTGAAATGTAAGTGTCTACAGCTGAGAAACATTTTCCATCTAGATTTCCAACCCTTCATACTATGCCGCATTCTATCTATTTCTGTCAAGTGGATCTACAGATAGAAATATGTAGTTTGGAAGTATTTTGAAGACGAATGTAACTGTTCTGAGAAATTGCTTCCTCTGTAAGCCGCAAGTGTCTAGACACATCGTAATGGGTAATGTAGATGGCCAAGGAATGCCCATGGTGGGCTCCAGCCTAGGATTTAGCTCTCAGGAAATGTCACACATGATTACAAAGGCGTTTCAGTTGGCAGCTCTGTCTGCTTCCTTTTCTTACAGATCCCTAATTTAGCCAACTACTGAGCTGCACAGTGTGAGTGAGAGCAGCAGTGCCCCGGAACAGACAAGCGACTTGGCCTTTTACAATGTGATGAGGGGCTCTCATAGCTTTGTATGGTCAGCATAGCCAAAGCAGGCACCCAACCCCTTAAATGTGTCTTAATCCTGTCTTTCTTATCTCTGTAATGGCATCACTTACCCACAGACATTCACATTAAAATATTCACAATAAAATTCATTCCGGCTTCCTATTTGTTTGGTTCCCCAAATCCAATTGATCACCAGCCCCTCTACAACAAATTCCAGCATCAGCATCATCATCATCGCATCAAGGCGCTGTGCTGCAAGACATCACTACAAGCCACTGTCACTCACCTGGACTTCTGCAAAATGAGTTTCCACATGCTTCCATGCTCCGTCTAAAAAGATACAGTCCTTTTTTTTTTATTTGCCACTCATGGTAGCTCACACCTTTAATCCTCACAGTGCCAAGGGGCAGAGACAGACAAATCTCTGTGAGTTCAAGGTCAGCCTGGTCCACAGAATAAGACCTTGTATTACACCCTGCAAAGTACCTTTATTAACTTATGTTGTGTGTATGTGCACAGGGGCAGGGGCTTACATGTGCCACACTGTGTGTATATTCAGGTAACAGGACAACTTGTGGGAGTCAGGTTTTTTCCTTTCATCATGTGGAACTCAAGTCATCAGGTTTAGAGAGTACTTTACCATCTCTGAGCAAGTTCACCAGCTCATCAGCCCAATCACTATCTTTTAAAGACAAAAAATGAGCATCTAGGAAGGTAGTAGAGTGCTTATTGTACAATATAAGGTCCCGAGTTCAATTCCTAGCACCTATAAAAACCAGGAACAATGTGTGTCTGTAATCTCCAGAGCTAGGAAAACAAAGATGAAAAAAAATTCCTAGGGCTTCCTGGATATCTAAGCATAGTCTAATTTGTAAGCTCCAGGTCCCAGACCTTGTCTCAAGAACACAAAGCAGATAGCTACTGAGGCTGATCTCTGGCTTACACAGATGCCTGCACTCACCCAAACATCCAATCCAACCCTGTCCATAGTCTCTCGCTATAATTAGAACAAGTTTTGCCATACCCAATAAAACTTTATATAATCTCCTTCTGGCTATCTCTGCAGTCTCACTTCCTAGCTTAGGTGAACTCAGCCATGTGGTGCTCTTTTCCTGCCCAAGCTCCTTTGCAGCAGAACCTTTGGACTGCTACTCCCTTAATATGATCGTCCTTAGAGTTGTCGCCCCACAGTTCAGATTGTAGCTCATTAGCAGCTTCTTGGAGGAGCCTTCCTCTTCTTCCCCTGCTCATTAGATTTAAAAAAAATGGCATGTAGATTTTATCTGCAAATTAAAATAAATATAAATATAAACAAAATAGTCTCTCTAATCACTCTTATGGGCCTTGGCTTTTTTTACTGAAGACATTATCTGAATTTGTTTTCTTTGTCTAAATGTTTGCCTGTTTATTGCATTTCCCGCTACAGTGGAAATGAAGATTTGTTTCAGTGACCTCATGACTGCCTTGCTGACCAAGGCATCCCAGTGCATCCAAAGCCATTGTGAACTGGAGATTGTCAATACGTATTTGTTAAATGAATAGATTGCAGCTAAGAGACGAGCAAGCAGTGCCCCGATAATGGTTGCATGCAAAAACCTGAGATGTGTGTTATAACGAAAGCTTTTGTTCAATTTGGGGTGTGTTTCTATACGAAGCTAGTATCACCAGACCCGTACAGATGATTCGGATCAGAAATTGTCAACATTTGTACAGAGGCTATAAAAATAGAAAGTAGATTAGTATCCACATTTATTTCAGCATGCCAATGCTAAGTTCATCTCACAGTGAGCCCTGGAGGGCAAAATCAATGTTGATGTAGATCTGAAAGCTAACAGGCAGCTCTGCTTTCTAGGCAGTGGGAAGCTGCTGTTGATGGAAATCTGGAGTTTGAGAATGCACTAGGATGGTTTGTAGCACAGTAAGATGAAAGGAGTAAGAGGACAGGACAAGACTTCAGAAAACTAGTCCTTCCTGTGGGTGGGGCGCACCTGGCCGGTACCTTTAATTCGTACAGAACTTCCCACGGTAGGTGTTATTTCTCCACCTCACAATGAGTAAGATGAACATTGGGATATTTAAAAAACTTACCAAGGGCATATAGCCATGCTAAAAAGTGAAGGCGAGGGTAGAAATTAGAGTGTTTCATAGCCCAGAGGCCGCTTGGTCTCTCTTTTACTGTTCTCTTCTCTTGCAGCAGCATGGCGCCTTCCAACTACTTCTTTGACCCTGGGCACCGATGTTAGAGCTCAGCATTGAACCCTTAATGGAATGGCGCAAGCTGGACAACCAAGGCTTCTGCTGCTATTGGAAGGGCCACTAAGAGAAGTGTCCCAGCCAGAGTCCGCCAACTGCTGACTAAGCAGTTTCAGGACTCCTGCACACATCTCCCCTCCCCCCCCCCCCCCCCCCCCCCGACAGCTCTCTCACTATCCATTTAGAGCTCAGCCCAGCTCAGGGTTTCCATGGTCCCCCCGTGCAAAGCTTCTTCCAGATGCTAATGAGAACTTTACTGTGGCTTCGATATGAAGGAAAGAGGCAGCTCAACAGGAGAACCACCGAGAAAGCCTCGGCAGCATTGGCCTGAAGAGCTGGAGGAGTCAGCCAACAGAGAGAAGGAAGGACCAAGTGCAGAAACCGAACATGGAGACAAGCAGAAGAGAAAAATCTTCGAACAGAGATGTATTAGTTACAGGACTTGTCCCCAAAGGAAGAGACTGCTCCGTCCCCTGAGATTTCTCGAGTAGAGACTATTGATGGAAGTCAAAGGGAAGAGGCAGGTTGGAGGGCAGGAGCATCCCAGAGGAATCCATGCTTTCTCCTTCTGAGTTTTATGAAGATTAATGAAGTATGTTTAAGTGGAGGAAGAAAGAAAAATGGAGAGATGGGGCTGACCAGGGCACTGCATTGATGACAAGTGAGACACATTGTGCCCTCACAATGAGTAAGGAAAAGAATTTCCACCAACTGGGAGATTCAGAGCTAACTAGTTCAGAGATTTGAATTCAGAGTTCAGGCTCTTGCAGGAACCATGGTATGTATATCAGCAAATTACTTATCCCCTAAGAAGAATAAAAGAAGGCCTTTACTCATTCTACTTCTCACTATACAATATAAATAACATCATTGCAGATAGCCCTTGTGATGTTGAGATAACCCATATAAAAAAGAATATCTAGCATTTAATGTGCACCCAATAATAACAATAGTTAGTATTAAGATGGCTTTCTGGAGAAGGGATTATGGCTGGGTCATTACCAAGCCACATTATGGGGACAGTTCTTCCTTTAAATGGTGTCTCCTTGGTTTAGTTACTGTGTTAACAGCCACGTTGTCTACCCTGTCTCACTGGAACGATGAAGTCCAAATGTGATAAGTATCACCTCTAAGTCCAAACAAGCTTGTCAAAGAGTAGCTCAACCCATTTGTTACTCTGAGTCATTCTAAAGATAAAGTCATCTCCTCGAAGCAAAGGGCGCTGAGCACTGGAGAAAATGCTAATGATACTGTACATTCATCCAGTCTTCTACAGCTCACAAAACGTTCTTGCCTGAGGAAGGTTACTACCTTCATTTTTATACATAAGGGAACAAACGGAGGGATAAATCAACTAGAAAAGATGTACGTAATGGTCTGTGGAACAGGATCCACCCCAGATCCTCCAACTCTAAGGCTTGGTTGGTTTGTTTTCTCTGTTTGCTGTTGTTTGTTTTATTTTGGTTGGTTGGGTTTTGTTTGTTTGTTTGTTTTGTGTAGGTTTTTATTTGTTTGGTTAATGCTGAGGGTTAAAAGCAAAGGACTTCTACTAAGCCACATCCCTAACCACTCTAAGGCTGTCATGTGATAGCATACTGTAGGTGGCTCAAACAGGTTCCCAAGTCTTACAATCAACAGTGACCAGCGACGTTGCAAAGAGGAAGAAGTTTTTAGATTGCCTGATCTGTTGTTTTTCAGGCTGTACCCAGGAACCCAGTAGGAAGGGCGAGAGCCAACAAGCAGTGGGATTGTATGCAGCTACACTTTTATCAGCTAAGTTTATAACACTGAAAGTGTTCTTTGGAACAAACCTTTGGAACATTAAGACTTACTTATAAGAAAGAGGAATAAAAGGGGAAAAAAGGAAAAGAAAAACGAAGTAGGAAAAACCTGTTTTAAATCAGCTGCCTTGTGCTGGGAGTGTAGCTCAGGGGTAGCACAATTATACAACATGTGAGTAGTCTTGTGTTCCGTCTCCGGTATTGAAAAAAAAAAGGTTAGAACAACTGCCTTGTTTCTCCGAAACATTTGTAGATGCCCACGTAGTTTGTACAACTTCCCTAAATACAGAGTTAAGTTAGCATTCAGTCTTTAATCATCTGCATATTTGATAAGCATGTCATAAATGTCCTCATTCTCCAAGTATTTTCCTTTGATTACCTCAAGCAAGCCATGGGAAAGAAATTGGCTCTTACGTTAGCTCTCCTGATGACTCAGAAAGTGACCTCCAGTCATCGTATCTTTGAATTCTCAGCTTTTCTAGGACAAAGTGGTCTAGACAACTCTCAGTGGGG
Source organism: Apodemus sylvaticus (assembly GCF_947179515.1). Taxonomy (NCBI): domain Eukaryota; kingdom Metazoa; phylum Chordata; class Mammalia; order Rodentia; family Muridae; genus Apodemus; species Apodemus sylvaticus. Next base: position 116,274,323 of record NC_067472.1, read on the forward strand.
CTGCTGTGACTGATTTGGAAGAAAAGAAGTGGTTTATGTGCTTGGGGATCTGCCCAGGCAGGAAACATGCATGATAAATCCAAAGTCTCATTGCTTACACGTGCCTATCAAAAGTGTCACCACTTCGAAGCTGTTATCAGTAACTTATTGTCCTCATTAATCTGCCATTCCTCATGCAGAGGACAGGGAGGTTTGTAACTGTTGGGTACTATGTGTTTGAAACAATCTCGGAACTTCTGATCACAGAACTTACTGCTGAGCCTGAGCCTTCTCACTGTCTGCTCGTGGGCAGTGCCTTTGGGCAGAATGTGTTTTGCTTTGTTCAAGGCAAAGGCAGCTATGGCTCTAGAGCCAGAAAGAATCACAGACCTTGTTGGCAGGTAGCTGTGTTTGGAATGCACCCGCCCACCTGTCGGTTTCTCCTCATTCAATAGGGAGCAACAAGAAGAGGCTGTCACAGAACCCCAGGCTGCCAGTCAACGCCCTTTAATTTGCTGGTGGTCCTGGTCAAGCTGTTCTCTGACTTCATCTTTCTTCTGTGTACCTTTTCCATCTCACAGGACTGGCAAGGACCAGGAGCAAGCATCCAAGGTGACATTTTTTTTAAATTGGAAGTAGCTACTAACTGAAGGGCTCATTGCTTCAGAGAATGCCTCAAACATTACAATTATTTACAAAGTGCCTTTCAACTAAACGTTTTCAATATTTTAGAAACACCATATGAAAAGAGCAAGTATTTGGTTTGAAGAGAAGTAGTATATTAATTTATATTTCTTTCTGTAAAAAATAAAAAAGTAAAGTGCAGCATTAAATAGGACAAAGAACTAGAGATCCGGTTGCCTCTGTTCTTAGCATCGTCAAAGAACAAAAGACGAATTTCCAACTAAAAGCATCTGATTGAAAAACAAAATCAAAAGACCATTGCCAAAATTACACTGTACATACCACGAGTTTATTCCTGTTTATTTATTTTGACATAAGATCTCGTCGTGAAGCCCAGGCTCATATGAAACTCACAATGTGGCCTATGCTGGCCTCAGTCTGAGAGCAGTCCTCCTGCCTCAGCTACCAAATGTTGGCATTACAGATGTGAGTCAGGCTTAAGCCAAGTTTCTAACTGCCTCACCGGCAAGGATTTCTCTGTGTATCCAAGATGATCCTTCTAAAAGTCTGGACCTAGTTTTCATTATGCAGACAACCCAGGCACAGAAGCCAAGCCGTATTTTAAGACTGCGGTATTTACTAATGGATGTCTGGCTAGAAACAGTGTTGGCAGAATCCTGGCAGAGGCGTCGACTCTCTCTAATGATGTGGAACTGGGCTGCATAATTATGTCCACTTGGATTAAGTCTAGTCAAGACTGTCATGTTTTGCAATGGAACCAGAAACAAGCACCCGCCCCATGCCACAGTGTCGGGATTTTCCTACAATGACATCAGAACATGAGAACTTGTTCATTCCGAAAATCTTCACCCCAGCCATTCATTTCATTTTGGAACTTTCTTTGAAAAACAAAACAAAATGAAACAAAACAAAACAAAACTAACTGGCTTCAGGTATCATTTTTGTTTTGGCCTAAGGATGGTATATACCATAAATATGATCCCAGGTCAGAAAAAAAAAGTGCCTTGGAAAGAGGTGTTCTGTACTCTTCTTGAAGATATATTAACATATTCATAATATAGAAGGACACTCAGTCTAATATATATCTCCTGCTCCAGAAAAACAATTGCCCATTTTGCATTATTGATTTCTTTTCTTGCTGTTTCTGAGACTTCAAGTGTCCATATTTATTTATCACTGAAAAAGAAATGCAAAGACTGGGAAGATGGATCAGTAAAGTACTTGCCACCGAAATGCGAGGTCCTGAACATGATCCCAGCAGTGACCACACAGCAAGCTAAAAAAGCTGGACACAGCCTCGGGTGCCTATGATCCTAGCACGGAGAAGGTGGAGACGTGAGGATGTTCACTGGAGTCGGCTGGCCAGCTGGTATGGCTGAATATGTGAGCTTCCGGATCAATATCTCATCAGATCATAATTGTGTTTTTATTAGAGATGGGTCCCTGAAACATCAAACGTTGTGTTTGAAACATCAAACCTGTGTTTGAAAAGCTGTAGTCCTGCCACAGATTCTATAATGCATTTCTCTTTCAAAATAAATGATCACTGCTCTCTGGGGTAGCAGGTAAAGACCAATTAGGGAAAACACAGGACACCAACTTCTGCAGAGAGAGAGAGAGAGAGAGATCAACCACAAAAATGGGGGAGGGGATAATAACACTCATTTGGTTGCCTGGACACGGTTACTGTATGTGCTAGCTAGCTTTATGTCAATTTGCCACAAGTTATGGTCATTTTGGAAGAGGGAACTTCAACTGAGAGAATGCCCACACCCAGATTGTCTTGTGGGTAAGTCTGTGGCACATGATTGATATAGGAGGGTCCAGCTCCCTGTGGGTGGTGCCCTCCCTGAGCGTGTAGTTCTAGATGCTGTAAGAATGCAGGCTGAGCAAGCCGTGAGAATACGCTAGCATTCAGCACCCCTCCCCAGCCTCTGCTTTAGTTCCTGCCTCCAGTTTCCTGCCTTGAGTGCCTGATCCTTAAATGATGGACTGTGACCCGAGAGCTACAGACTGGAATAAGCCCTTTCCTCCCCAAGCTGCTTTTGATCACAGTGTTTTACCACAGCAATAGAAACCCTAACCAAGGCTTTCAGTATCGGACTTCTGGAAAAACAAATTTTTCTCTATTAAAAGGGTTAGATTGTAAACTCAGATATGTGGGAAAGCATTTGCTTTTATTTGAATTCAAGTCATGCATGCAGTCTTAGGAAATGAAAATTAATAAAGCATTAGGCAAGGAAAGTGAAGAACAGCAAGTCTTTCAAATGGAAAGCCTTAGACTAAAGGAATAACTCTTATTATTATGTTAACATTATTCAGGATTGAAGATGTTGATAGTATTGTCAGACTTCTTACCCCTCTGCCTGTTTCCAGACCTCTGCAGAGCTTCATTCCATTTGTGAAGGAAGATGCTACATCACAGACTTTAGAAGTGAACTATAAAGTGAGGATACTGAAGAATACATTTTTGTAGATTGCTATTGAACAATATCTTTATCCTGTAGTAATTTAATGCCAGTGCACATGAAACATTTTAAATATCTGGCTATGTTAGAACTATTCTGAACCCAAATAGTATGACTGTTTCAATTGAATTGGAATTTTTGTCTAAAGCAAGAACTACTCTGTCTCCCTCTCTTCCTCACCTCTCCTCTGAGACAGGAAGCATGCAGCACAGGCTAGCAAATTCCTCCCGCTATTTTAACTTCCTGAGACTACTGGGATGTTAGGCACGTGGCACATACCTGCCTTCCTTTCTTTATTTGTATTTTATTTTATTTTGGAACTTTTGAAACAGACTCTCATGCTGCCTAGGCTGACTTCATAGAAGGTTTGGCCAAGGCTGACCTTGAACTTCTTACCCTTCTCCCTCACTCCTCAAGAACCAGCTCCTCTCTTTCATGTATCCTTTCTCCCGTTCTTGATGCCTTCTGGTGCCCCTACCTAACACTGTGGCAATATTATAGGTGGTGAGGGAGGGTTCAGAAAGCGATGTGCCAACACACTTATGTGGAGGCATTAAACCAAATTATATTCTTGCAAGCAAGATGGCGTGCTGCTGCTACACACACACACACACACACACACACACACACACACACACTCAGGACACTGTTGCCTTAACTACTGTTGGGAGGCAGCAGGAGCTTAGCCCTGCTGAGCACCATGGTACACAGCTGTAATCTGAGTTCAGGAAAATCACAAATTTGAAGCCAACTTGGGCTATAGTAAAACCTGGCTTCAAAAAAGGAAAAAGCTATTCATTTACTCTTTAACACTAAGTTAATACATACCCTTGACTTTTTAACATGGTCAATGTTTATATGAACCTTTTAATTTTTAACATTACCAAAGTTAATATAATCCACTAATGCTTTTCAGCTGATCAAACACAGGTATGATCACTATGAAGCAGTTGTATCAGTAGATTTTCCAGTCAGTAACCAGCACATTTCAGTGACTATGATATAATGACTTAGTTGCAAAGCTTCTTTTGGCAAACAAACTTGTATCAAATTGTGCATTGTATTGAAGACTCTCTGTAAACCACTGCCCAGAATCCCAGATTTCATTCCAACTTTTTCTGACCTGTTCTTTCTGTATCTCCCCTGGGTTTCATTCCCTGGATATGTCCTGTCCGCCTGTCTCTCCCTGTCTCTTTCTCTCTGTGTCCCTCCCCTTTCCTTACCCCTCCCTTTCACCCAATGAAGGAAAGTAACAGCCTGCTCTTCTGATGCCCTTCCATCTGGGTTAGCCCCCCGGGTTTTAGCATCCTGAGGCTTAAGATACCTCTCTAAAATGATGCTTGAGAGAATCAAACGAGAGCTTATGCAAAGTCATTTCTGGCTGCCAGCATTAGTGCACTCATGCGCTAAGAAATTCTGAGGCCCCAGATTCAGAACATTCCAATTTTACATACAATGCTTCGTATGTATTCTTCACATATGTTTCAGATCATCGTGAAACTCCATTTCTTTATATTTTTAAATGTTATTTCTGAGAAACCCAGATTCTTTTTATCTTGTTTACTTAGAGTTTTTTAAGTGACTAGAAAACTGCCTTGAACAACTGGCTTTTGTAGCTAAGTGGAGTATATTTGCGTGGTTTTGTAAAGTGACCTTGAGTAATTAAGATGCAACACAAAACCTCTCAATGTTTTAACACACCAGAAACAAATTGAATCTTGAGTGTCTCCACTTTAGAAAAACCAACCACTCCATGAATGTATGGCTTGACTTTCTTCTCCACTTCGGGGACTGTCTCATGTCACAATGTCACACTCTCACCCCTCTCCCAAGTCTGTATGGCTCTCCTTTAAAATCTGCTGCATGGGCAAACATGTTTTCCCTTAACAAATCTGGCTTGTATTTTCAAGAACAACTTTTACTAAACATGAAGGAAAACAGAAAAGAAATAATTACAGAAAACATACAGAGTATAAAAATAGCCATGTTCCCAACTGCAGGTTTCTGCTTCTAAAAATCACAGTGGAAACAGGAAAGCTTTGCTGGGCACTGAGCTCTTAGGCAGCCACACCCTTTCATTTCCCTCAAGTCCTGTCAGGATGCTTCCTCCCACCACGACCTTGGCTGTCTCTGAGCCCCACCATCTTAAGCAACTAGTTTAATTTCTTGAGCCTGTATCTCAAAGGAAAAAAAAAAACTTTAAGAACATTAAAAAGTACTCTCCTAATACAGGACATGCAAAGAACTTTTAAAATGTTGACTTATAAGATACTTGCAAATTTAAAAACTTAAAACCATTAAGCTTTAAGTATCAGCCCCTCTAAATATCAGCATAAGTCACACAGTATACTCCAGAATTTATTCCCAGAAGGATGAAGTTACTATACAGTGGCGGGTAGGGTAATGTGTTTTAATTAATTTGATAGTGCTGTGTTAAGATAATTTGTATAATTTTCTTCACTATATAGCTTTTTTAAAAGCTTCTTCATACATGCAATAAATATTTATTGAGCACCAATAATTTTCTTGATATGAGGAAATCTCAATAAAAGGTGGACAAGATAGCTAGGATGTTGCCCTGGCTTTGTGGAATTTGCACTACATATGATTAACAAGAAAACATGATCATTAGAAATACTTATGTGGACTGTGAAGCCTTTAAGTGGTGATGTTGCCAAGATTAGCTGAAAATGGCAAGTCCACAGCCTTGGCAGGAAGAAGTCCGGCACGTTGTAAAAAGATAAAGGAACCTTTGTGTCTACAGCTGAGTAACCAGGGATGAATGTAAGGAAGACGAGATTTGATCTCAGAGACACAGCAATGTGCAGGGGGAATCTACTTGAAAACTTCTGACATAACACTATTTGAAAAAGAAAAAGTCTCCTTAGTTGATCTGTGGATAAGGAAGTTTAGGGGCCAAGGTTTTAATGCCGATGGTTAAGACAGTCTCACTGTATGAAGTTCATCTGAGAGGTGAGAATTGGTGTGTTTGTGTTTGTGGATAGTTCTGGCAGGTACTTGAGGGGTAGAGGCAGAAGGAGTCTTCCTGAGGGTACTGTGGTAAATGAGAGAGGGGGAAGGGAAAGGGGGAGGAGGGAGAGGGGGAGGGAAAGGGGAGGAGGGGGAGGGGGGAGGGGAGACAGTGATATCTTCTCTCTATGGTAATGGAATTGGCCAAGTTCAGACAGGCTTAAAGGGTGTATTAATTTTAGTTCAATATAACTAAACAAATAAGAGGTTCTATCACGCACGCACATACACACGGGGGTGGGGGTGGGGGTGAGAGATCCCTAAAGCTGCCTTAGATCCCAGTAACCTCTTAGCACCAGATTCCCTGATATGTTTGGGTTTTTTGTTTGTTTGTTTGTTTGTTTTTGTTTTTTTCATGTACAGGCTCCTGAGTAGTTTCTATTCCTTACAACTAAACAGCTCCTCACTAGAAAACAGGACAGGGCCATAAATCATTTTAAACTCCTTATAGTAATAAAGGTGTTCTGGTATAGCATGTGCAGGTAGGCATACCCATATGCCAGTATCAAAAAAGTTACACACTTCACAGGAAAAATAAACAAACAAAAAACCCAGAGGTCAACTCTTTGTCTTGGGAGCATCAGCCTTCCTCCACCACCGAAATATGGCAAATATGGAGAATGACAACAGCTTGCCAACATGAAGTTGTGCTCGACCAGGCTGTAACGGAGCCATTCTCACCACCATTGGCCTACGCCCGCTTCCTGGGTTTGGGCCTAGGTCGTGAAAGCAGCATTTCACTTAGTGGGGGATGGGCTTCTGTGCAAACATTCATCTACAGAGAAAAGAATGCTCAGGGCCCCATAGACCAGCGGCTCTCAGCCTTCCTAACCTGCAGCCCTTTATTACAGTCCCTCATGCCGTGGTGACCCCCACCATAGAATTCTTTTCATTACTACTTCATGGCTGTAATTATGCTACTGGTATTAATCATAATGCAAATATCTGTTCTGCAGGATATCTGATATGTGGCCCCTGTGAAAAGGTCATTCCATCCCCAAAGGGGTCGTGACCCACAGGCTGAGAACTGCTGCCTCAGAGGCCCATCTGTTTGGCCACAGTGGAGGAGAGCCAGAAAGGAGAGGTGAATAGCATTTCCCAGAGTGTTTTCCCCTGAAACGCAACCCTTTCAGATGCTACGTGGCAAAGGTTCTAAGGTCATATACATTTGCGTTAGGTTGCCTCTCCCTTCTCCTCTCACAGAATCATGATACACATATAAACATGTAGAAAGTCTCCTTGGTTGGCTCCTAGTCTGTATCAGGGCCTCGAGGTGTGGCTTTGGGCCTTAGCTACTTCCACACCATCCCTCCCTGAGCTTCTCCACTTCCGTGACTTCACTGTATCCTGATGACCCACCTACTTTGTATCTCAAACCCTTCTCCTAGGCTATGGGTGTATTTATAATCTCTGTCTCCTCATCCTCTGTCCTCCGGCCTCGCTCCTCTATCTTCTCTGCTCCTCATGCCACACACACCTGCACCACCGCACGGACTTGGCAGCGTCATAGTCTTGCTCTCACCGTGTCTCTGAGATCGCTCATATTTTACAATTATAGACTAAGAAATCGAAATCAAGTGTTCTGTGTCTGCTTATTATAATCTAAGCGGGCTGCACTTGTTTTTGAGGTCTGCATTTACAAAGGGAAGACCAACACACATGGAGAGGAGATGGGACCCAGGAGAGGCGGTCCTAGCTGGGTTTGGCTCCCTGACTCTGGCTTGTGTCTGATAGTAGGCAGGTGGCATAATCAGAGTCTCAAAAGGGGAAGAGCAGGGCTGGAGAGGTGGCTCAGTAGGCTGAGTGGCTGCTGTGGAACTGTGAGAACCTAAGCACAGAGCCCCATCACCCACATTAAAAGGCGAGAGCCACAGTCCGCATCTGTAATCCAGTGCTGGGGAGACAGAGCACTGGAGCTTCCTGACAACCAACCCGGCTGAAGCGGGAACAAGTCTGTGGGCTTTGGACTCAGTGAATGGTCCTGTCTCAAAAATTTACCTCTTGCTTCCTTGTGCATGCACAATGACAAACATACATGTCCATAACCACATGAGGACATAGACCAGACACACACATAGACACACACACACACACACACAGAAACAGAGAGGGGGCTGGGGAGGGGCAGGGATTAGATGAGACAGGTGGTCTCTATGACGCTCTCACGGTGTGACCTGGCTGGAGTCACGGAGCTGATCACATCGCGGCACAGTAGAACACACATCTCCCCCCACCTTTTTTTTTTTAACATCATGCTACATTGAAACTTAAGACTTTTGGTTTTATCCTAACTTATTTTTCTCAGCTACTTTGGAATTTTGTAAAAGCATTATAAAAAGGTACCATGGCACAGCGAACAAAGTACACACTGGAGAGCGTGTGATCTTGGCTGAGTCGCACGACTCCTTCTCAGACTTCCTTTTGTCACCTGTCGTATGTGACTGTGACATGCAGTAGGGATGCTGGTCAGATTAAGTGAGACTGTGTCTCCAAAGGGGTGTGGATACAAGTAGATAAGACCTTTCACCTGCCTTTCCATGTCGCCATCTTCGGTAACTGGTGGGGAGATAAGGGAATGTACTGGTGGCTTCATTTTCTGTGCATGCTGTGTTTACACGGGGAACACATTGGTTATTCTTCTTGAAAACTTGTCCCCCCTCTGGAAAGCACACACTGGGAATACAATAGGATCTTTCTTGATTCTTGAAGAGTCTGCCATGATTTATGCTTAGTATGTGGAACTTCATCCAAATTATTCAACTGCTTGGAGAAGCACACGGAAGGTATAAACTTAGAAAGTGTTGCACATTGGAGATCTAAAAAGTCCGTTGCTTGTTTTGAACTGAAATTCTTGTTAACAATTTCTCTGTGGTTCACATTTCTAAATAGTATGCACAGTAAATTTACAGTGGAAGATGTTGGAAAATATTCTCTGGCTGAATAAACAATGGACAAACTTTAATGCTAACTGTGTAGGAAGTGAATGAGTCAGGATCTTATTTTTTTTTATAGCACAATTCAAGTTTATTTCATTTTTTTCTTGCAACATGAAACTTAAACACAGTACTAGTTAGCATTTGGACATACATGAACTAGGATACCTATGAGAAACCTAACTGTGTCAAAGGGAATGACATTGCGGAAACATGAACTCAGATATCCCCAAAATGCACAAAGCACTGGTCTTCTAGTCTTCCTCTATACTGCTTAGAAAGAGTGTTTCTCCATTTACAAAATAGAATCAGGACAATTTACATTTTTTAAATTTTGCATGCAAAACATTGGAATTGCTTATTTATGAAGGAGGGCACTCTTACCAGCTTCTTCTATACACAACCAAGTATACGATATTACATGAAGAGAACAGCAGCTCAGCTGAAGTTAGTAAAAATCAAGTACACACATATTGAAGCTCCTTTTATCTGGGGAAAGAAAGAAATGAAATGAAGGCTACTTGTTTGAGCTTCCACATTCTGCAGGTACTGCCTTTCTTCTGCGCCCAGCTGGTTCTGGAAAGGTGAGCTTGTGCACAGAACTACGTGGGATATGCAAGTGCTGTGTTAGAACTCAAATCTACATATGCTGGCATGAAAATGGGGGTGGGGTGGGCAGATCTGTTAGTACACTAACCATCAACAGGCAAGTTACCTGTTTTTACTTGATACAGTGCATATGAAATGATATATTTAAAACTATAGTACATGCAGGGTTTTATTTTTTTCTGAGATGTTAAATAGTACTTCAGTGGAAACCAAAACTTAACCTTTTATTAATGTGTGTAGTACCAAAAGCAGACATCTTAGATTCATTTATTCTAAAATATTAACATTAAGTGTCATGAAATTCTCTGCCAAGTGGTTCAGAAATACATTATAAATAACCTTAGACACAAGGAATTTCAAAGACTGGCTGACTGCAGGACATGGAGGTATACGCCTGTAATCCCAACACTTGGGAGGTTGAAACAGGAGGATGGCCAGAATTCTGAAAGCAGCTTAGGCTACATAGAGATCAATAAACCAGCCTGGAGCACAGCATGGGGTTCTCCCTTTACAATTAAAACGGCAATGTTTTGTCCAGGCAAAACAGCAGATGAGTAGCCATGGTTGGTAAAATTGAAAGACAAGGTATTCATTGTGAAGCAGAATTCACCAAGCGTTGGATTGTTCACCCACTAATAGGGAACGTGAGCTGGGGTTAGACCGTCGTGAGACAAGAATCATGACCTTTCACCCCTTTGATTGTAGTTGGTTTTTTGGGAGGGAATAAAATTTTTTTCAGAAATTAAAAAAAAAGAAAGACAAGATATAATAATAATAATAATAATAATAATAAATCAGGCTGGGTGGCACATGAATATAATTCCAGCACTTGGAAGGTGAAGGAGGATTAGGAGTTCAACTTTGCTACATAAGTTCTAGGCCATTAAAGGCCACATGATATATTGTCCCTTGTTTTCAAAGGTCCTATTCACATAAGCGAAGGGCTAGAGAAAACAGAAATGAGTCTGAGAAGGAATTTCTCTACAAAGCAGCAGCCGAGCTGCCTGCACCACATTGTACTGTGCCACTGTGCCACTGTGCCAGCCGGTGTTAGTTGTAGCAGAGAGGCAAGTGCCAGAGAGAGAAGGTCCCCTATGTCCAAGCACCCAGAGGCTGGATCTGTGTGCCCAAGGAGACATCTGAAGCGGAAATGTAGAACAGGACCCTGAAGCTGAAACAAGAAGACATTTGCTAGAGAAGGCATCCTTCATGTGTGCGTGCACACACACATATAAACACACACATACAGGGACAGCACAAACACTCATAAACACACACACAGGCACACCACACACATATATAAACCCACACATAGATGCCACAGGCATACCACACACAGACACAGGCACATCATACACATACATAAACACACACACACACACCATTGTATGGAATCATGGGACTCGTGCTGCCAAACTTGGCA